>NC_136059.1:1173501171-1173751001 GCF_964261635.1 Lissotriton helveticus | reverse complement strand
AGATGACAATCGCATTTGACCAGGATAAACAACTAATAGTAAACGCTTGATATAGTGTCACTATATACAAGCATTCCTCAAGACCCCGGCGTTGGCAACAATGAGAAAGGCCTGGACAGAAGAATCCAACCAACTCAGGTACCAACGGACTTCATCATTGAGCTCCTGGAGGTGGCAAATGAAGAAACATTTCTTCGTATTCCAAGATGAATTCTTTTTCCAGAGCAAGGGAGTAGCGATGGGGGCAGCCTTCGCTCCTGACCTGGCCATACTATACATGGCGGAATATGAACAGGACTACATCTTGACTTCTAGAAATCCATATGAAAACAACATTTGGATGTGGCGACGGTACATCGATGATGTGCTGATGTTGTGGACTGGAAACGAAGCTGAACTGAACTCATTTTTCACATGGTTGAATATTCAATCCCAAGACATTCAATTCACTATGAATATGAGTAGAACCTCTATCGATTTCCTAGACATCAGCATTAAGGCTCAAGATGGACATCTTTACACCACCCTCTTCCGTAAGCCCACGGAAAGAAATAGCCTGCTACGGTACTCGAGCCATCATACAAGAAGTCTACGTGATAATCTACCATTTGGCCAGTTCCTCCGGGTGAGGAGAAATTGCTCGCTCAAAGAAGATTATTTTTTGGAGTCGGACCTCCTGATCGGTAGACTGATGGAAAGGGGATATCCGAGACGACTGGTGACAAGGGCAAGAAAGAGGGCTTGGTTCAGCCCACGTGAAGATCTGCTGAAACCAAGAGAACGCCTTGCCAATCCAGACAGGATTGTCTGTGTCACTACGTTTTGTACAAAGAGCAACTTGATCAAGAAGGCGGTTAACAAACACTGGAATATGGTATCAGATGTCATTGATCACAAAGAAACTCCGATGCACGCTTTCAAAAAGGCAAAGAATATCAGGGATAAAGTGGTGTGTTCGCTTTTGGAAACTCCAGCTCCACCTACCCTTCAGAGCATCTGGAACCTTCCCCAAGTAGTTGGTCACTTTAAATGCACTAAGTGTAAAGCCTGCCCACTCACCTTAGAGACCAAGATATGGAACTATCGGAACCACAAGGTGATTCTTAAATCCATGACTAATTGTAACACGAGTGACGTGATCTATGCCATTGTATGTCCTTGTGACCTGGTATATATTGGACAAACAAAACAACATGTAAAGAAACGAATTTCTTCAACACTGTAGTCGTATAAGATGTCAAACACCAGGTTCCCCCTTGGTCGAGCATTTTGTGTCCAAAGCTCATACTCCAGAATCATTCAAATGGCTGGTGGTTGAGAAAATTGTGATTGGACCAAGAGGGGGCGATCTGAATTCGCTACTTAATTTGAGGGAATGTAAATGGATGCACACACTGGACACTGTGGACAATGGTCTTAATGAACTTGATGCGACCTACTCACAATTAGCAGGACTTACATCTGACCCTTGATTAATGATACTTACATGATGCCCTTTGCAGAGAAAATGGCTTGCTAGGATGTGTTTCACAGTGTATATCAGTAGTGACCAAAATTCTGTGACACATCTTATAGATAGAGACCTCTTGTGTATCTAATATGGAGTGAGTTTGGCTAATGACAACTGATAACTTGTTAACATCTAATGTTGCCACTCACGGACATTGTGTGAGAATGCTGTAAAAATTACTGCGTTATTACATGTTTAAGTCAATGCTAATTCCTTTTGAAACTATATACTATTCCATAACGATAAGGTGTGTGTGAACACATATGCGCTATTACAAGGACATGATGCCTTTGTATATGTCAGTGTTAACTCTTTGTACCGCTCCGCAATGATGATGTCTCTTTACACGCACATGCGCCTCTGCGAGTCGCCCGCTCTCACATTACAGTATGTTTCTGTCAGCACGCATGCGCAGTGAGGAAACATCCGCGGAGCCAGCAGCTAGCGGCGGCACCGCGAGGTGCCTCGACACGCCCCTAGAGGCACGCCCCCTGCCCAGCACGGAGCATTTCTAGCCACACGGTGCAATCGCCGGTGGTTCCCGCTGAAGATTCACGCCAGCAGATCCACAGGTACGCTAAGCTAGAACTCCCTTAGCGAGTCAGTTAGAGAGGCTGCGAACACGGGCTGCCCTTCTCTCTTTTTAACAGCAGTGGAAGCACATAAACAAGAGCTGACACTATGGATACATTGCGCGTCATGCTTTTCAATTCAGTTCCAGATCCCGTTCTGTCTAAGGAATCAAAGGGACTCCAGTAACTATTTTAGCCTCAATAACGGACATGGATACATTGGGCTTCATGCTTTTCAATTCAGTTCCAGATCCCGTTCTGTCTAAGGAATCAAAGGGACTCCAGTAACTATTTTAGCCTCAATAACTAGCACGTTGTGGAAAGGCTGACTTGAGAACTTAGATACTCCAAGGAATCAGTAACTGCACGGAGCATTTCTAGCCACACCGTGCAAGCGCCGGTGGTTCCCGCTGAAGAGCCACAGGCACGCTGACCTAGAACTGCCTTAGCGAGTCAGATAGAGAGGCTGCGAATACGGGCTGCCCTTCTCTTTTCAACAGCAGTGGAAGCAGATAAACAAGATCTGACACTATGGGTACAATGCGCTTCATGCTTTCCATCTCAGTCCCAGATCCCGTTCTGTCTAAGAAATCAAAGGGACTTCAGTAACTATCTTAGCCTCAATAACTAGCACCGTGTGTGCAAGCTGACTTGAGTACACAGATACTCTAAGGAATCAGTAACTGTCTTAGCCTCATTAACTAGCACCGTTTGTACAAGCCGACTTGAGTACATAGAGAGTCTAGCCAACACTGTCTCTCTGATTCTTACAGATGGTATGATTGATCTACACCAAGACCCTCTCCCTGAATAATTCTTCTAGCTGGTGTCTGATTTACACCACACCAACTAATGGATACAATTGAAGGGGACCTTCAAGTAAGTCTATGTCGCTAAACGCTACACCCATTTATCGAGCTTCTCACGTGCTGTTTAACCCTCCCACTGGGATATATATACATGGATACATATTTTGTACCCACAGATTCATCTCAACCACGCTAATTCTCAACTCATCTGGTTCTCATCCGCAGAAGAATCTAGTAAGTGTTGGTGGTTCCCCTAGGGTTTATCCCTCCTTGACCTGCCCAACGTCATCCTCCCTAATGTCAAATTGTTCCCCCACAGAATACCCCCAACGGCGCGAGTCTCCAACTGAAGTGGGACGTCTCCAAACGCCATAATATATGTAGGTACACCTGTTTGTGGGCCAATGAGTGATGCCCTTTTTAATTTTTAATTTCTAATTCATCCTACTGAGTGATATGCGTATCTATTTCCGTAGGTGCTCACTATTTCTATAGTCCTGATGAAGACCCCAGACTGAGGTATCACCTGCCCTTACCATAGGGGTCGAAACGTCGACAACATTATTTTCAACATACACGCCACAACAGAATTAGCCATATATGGCCTCCGTGTAATGTTTATATAGGGAACCGTGTGATCTATTGTAGACTGGAAATGTTCTCAGATTGATACAGAATTGTTCACAGGACACAATTCGTTTTCTATGTCCCTCAATCTATCCCCACCACACCCTACCCTACTGAATAAAAAAAAAAAACCTTTTTCTTTGACACCCTCCGAGCACTATATTGAATGATGACTTCATCAATTGCCATGTATTGTATGAAATGAAATATAATACCTGTGAAAGTACTGGATATCACTTTATACAGCTGAATTAAATTCAGTTCCATATTTATTCTGTTTATGTGTGTACCTTTTAGCAACCACAGATGAAATTAACGTTAGGAAATGTTATGTAACCGACCACCCTTTTTGTAACTACATGTTGACCCAGGTCGGTGAATAAAGGGTTGACCCCGTTATTACCTACCACGTTGGCTAAAACGTGACGCAACTGTGGATTATTTTAACGCAACCTTAAGAACTCATTTGAAACCATATTCTTGAACTGTGTATGTTGGATTTTTGTTGTTTTGGTCTTGTGTAGTTTAGATTAAATACCTTTATTTTTCTAAACTATTTGGAGTCCGTTTGTGGTGTTCTCACTGTGTTACTGTGAGTGTTGATACAAATACTTTGCACATTGCCTTCGATAAGCCTGACTGCTCGTGCCAAGCTACCAAGGGGTTGAGCAGGGGTTATCTGAAAAGTGCATCCTTCTTACCCTGCTTAGAAGCAAGGGTCCCTGTTTGGACAGTGGTACCTACTTCTGCCAGCTAGTGACCCCCAGTTCTAACAACAAGATAAAGTGGTCAAAGTGGAATTGAACTTAACATCAGATACAACATCACCTTTAGCAAATCAAATTTACAATGCATTCATATTTAGAAGAAAAAGATATTCATATTCAATCGCAGCACCCTACCTCCAAGATTATGTCAGCATCCAGCGGCTGATCGGGTTACGTGCCCATCAGGTACGTGCACGATGACAGCTCTGCGGTCTGCATTTAACAGACGCTGCCTCAGCCCCGCTTGCCAGATGTCCGGTTGATCCTGACCGATTGCAGAGGTATGTCTTGCATACTGCCCCTCTTTGTATTAGTTCCTTGTTTAAACTTGAAGGTAGCATGTGAAGCCAACCATTCCTTCTTGTGCTTCCTCACTAGATTATTTACAGATTCCTTCCTGTCTGGGGCTCTCAGATTATTCTTTCGATGAATTCTGCCTTCAACTATGATCTTTGCTCCAAAACATTTATTGAGGAAATTCATTATTGCTGATACACTCCTTCTGTTTGTTTTCAGCATGCACATTGACGTGCTTCAAATATAGACGCACGCCTCTACAACAAAGGAACCTTCGGTCCTCATTTTTGAGCATATCTTCTAGGTGGATTTAAGAGTAACATTCATTGCCTCGCTTTGATTAATGAATTACGACAAATTTTTCCATCACCTGTAGCAACTAGGCCACTTCATTTTTGACTATTCTTAGGTGTCTCCCCTTGTCCTGCTGAAGACCTCCATGTTAGGATTGAAATTACCAACCCAAACTTTGGGGTCGAAACGTCAATGGTTTGATCTGGTTCCACGTACAGGCAACAGCGATTGATTGACTGTGTTACTACTATACTATAGATTTTCATGTATATTTTGCCGTAAAAGCGGCTGGATATGTTCCTACTAATTGTTGATGTATATATTGCTCATCACCCTTCCTTCCTTTCGTCAACCCTCACCAATGCACATCTTCAAGCACTCCCTCTCTTCCCCCTTGGAGAACCCCCTCACAACTATGTAGATATTTGTGCTGCGATTTAATATGAATATATTTTTGTTCTAACTATGAATACATTGCACATTCGATTTACTAAAGGTGATATATCTGATGTTAAGTTCAATTCCACTGTGACCACTTTATCTTGCAACAAGAATTAGTGGCAGCAGCCACCACTGATTGTAATAGGTTGGTTAGATCAGTTTGTGTGAAGTTATCTCTCCGGGATCTCCTTATTAAAAAGCTTGGGTGATGAGCTGGAGAGGAGAGGCAAAAAAGGCAAATTTTTCTGGGTTATAACTTTATGTATTGCTATAAGACTCAAGGCTCAACATAAATGGTATAGGTTTGCTGTTACAAAACCTCACCTGCTTGAAATATAGCTTGGCTGCCATAGGTTCTGTAATATTTGTTAGTGAACAAGTAATGAGATGTGCCTTTGTTCGCCTATAATTTCAAAATAGCTACATAAAGAACTAAATTATAGATTTGGCTTAGATGACAAAAAACATGGTATTGGATGGTATATAAAGCAAAGGGCATATACAATTGCAGAAAGACCACAATAATCATATACCAAGGGAACATGAGCATTCCTATGAAAAATCATAAGAATTAATAGCAATTTAAATATTGGCATTAATAGGATAATTCCCCGAAAAAAATTAACACTTATGAAAGAGGGACGGTATAAGAGCCTTCAATCAATTCATATCCTAATCACCAACGGATGCACCAATACTGGCATGATTTGTTCTGTAGAAAACGGAAAATAGTGGAACTCACCCCTTTAACCAAAGAATCGTGCGAGTTCTCCCCTGCGCAACTTTTGGTCAGAAGGTCTTGGTAACCTTTGCTGATTCTCAAAAGCAGCTGTGTCGAGAATTCAGGGTGTCTCTTTGCATAGTCACAGGTGAACCTGAAAAGAGGCAAAATAAAGATGAACCAGTTGAGAAAATACTACTCTCCAATATAACCTTGCTCAATCTTTGGTGTGGTGTGTTCTCCTGTGAGTGAGTCCCAAAGATTCAAAGGTGCCATGCTTTTTAATGCAGGGAAAGAGGATGGGCACCTGTGTACTGGTTAAGCAACACATTACAGCCTAATTTTTAGTCAAGTGAGTCCCTCATAGCCCCCAGCCTTGGTACTACCGCTCTAACAATAGCCATGCCCTAGATGGTTCTGTGAGTGATCTTTGGGAGAGGCACCCAATACTAGGTTGCCGTAAACAAAAAAGATTTATATGTTGCTGAAACTATGTGGCAATAGGTATATTAAAGGAGTTGTATAATCATCTTCATTATATATATGTAAAAAAGTAGTAGGAAAACGTTCACTTTTTTTTTTATATACCCATCATCATGTTTATATTTTAGAGACTCCAGGGTGACCTCTATGACCTATTGTCTATGTGGAATATGTGAAATGCAGAGAGGGACGACCCCACACTCTTCAACGTATCCTCAGTTTCTATGGAAAGGGATGTATTTTTTTAACTACTTTTAATGGTGTACATGCAAATATTATTGACATATGGATGTGACATAATCAATCAGCAATGTCACAGAGTCAGGTAATAATTTCCCCTATATGGAGAGGGGTGTTTATGACTGCAAAATAAATTGCATTGTATTATTAGTCTGTATGATTAGAACAGCACCGTCAGGCAAATATACCAAATGTAAACTTGCATGCTTACCACTGTTAGGCCCCTCAGCCTGTGAGTTACATCCCGCGAAATGACGTACATTTTTTCGGCCTTTTTGGGTTAACGATACGGTCCTTAGGAATAGTAAATAAAAAGTCCCTAGTGAGGTGACAAATGACTGAAATCGTAACACTGTGATTGACTAAATAGTATGGTTACTTGGGTTTAAACCTGGATTTCTCGTACTCCGATATCAGAGCTACACATCTTGAGGACATCTTTGGTGGGTTCTGTGGGGGGGGATCAGAGATTGCTACCTCCCTGTACAACCCTAAAAACAGGAGATTCACTCAAGTATTTAGTGGGGTAAATATTCCGCAATCTGAAATTATTACACAGCTAACTACTGATTCTACTACAGTTGTTCCACTAATCAACCGTGCAGTGAGACCTACCGAAGTCTGCCCTGAATCGATTGGATTTTTGTTCTGGAATGTGGCCCATCTCCGGAACAAAATTAACAATTTGGAATGGCAAGAATTTACTGTGTGTAGAGTCGCGCTCTAGTCTATGCGCGCTACGTCACGACGTAGCGCGCGTGGCGGCCATTTTGTGGCTCGTAGCGCGAGCGCGAGTCAGGGAGATCATCGGAGAGCACCGGACGCCCGGCGCTCTCCTGGTGAGTGTATGTATACAAATAAATACTTGATTCCCACTACGGCTGCCTCACGAGTGGTTCCTCTAGTGTGAACAGCAACATTACAGTGGCGACGAGGCCGGGATCCCAAGGAATAAGGAAAAAACGAGAAAAAGACACGAAAGAAGGACCCAGCATAAGGAAAAGAGTGGAGCACACATAGACCAGAGGGCCACCACGAAGAGCAACAGGAGGGGCAAGGAGAAACCACAGATGGGAAAAGCAGCAGGAGAGTGTGGCAGAGGCACAGGGCCATGTAGAGAGAGCAGCAGAAGGAAACAGAAGAGTACCAGGTACAGGGGGCAGAAGGCGACAAGAGCGGGGAGTCAGGAATTGACCCCACAGTGAACCCAGAGTACAAGGGAAAAAAATAGACTGAGGAAGGGACACCTAGCGGTGGCCAATCCAGGAGAAGCACCCGCACCCTTTTGAGGCCATGGCGGAGTCAGCGAGGAGCGGAGAAGGGGGTGCAGAGGCAGGGCCGGACTGGCTACCGGGTAGTTAGGAATGCTGCCGAGCTGCTGCCTGATTTTAATGCAGTGGAGGCTGATTTCGTCCATGGAGACCTGCGTGTGCTGCGAAATACTGAAAGCAAAACGAATTTCGTTTAGCTCACGCAGGTCCCCATTAACAAAATCACCCCCCAGCTCAGCAGCATTCCTAACTGCCCGGTAGCCAGTCCGGCCCAGTGCAGAGGGACCCCAACCGAACCAAGCGCACGGTGAGGGCGCAAGCACGCCGGGCAGCCTGAGAGGTCCAGGGACGGAACCAGAAAGACGCACCGAAATGAGTGCGCAGGCGTCTTCACTTACGACGCCGATCCCGTTCTTGCCCAAACCAGGAGAGCCTCTAATGAAGTGGGTGGACTGGAGAGAGTACTTCTGGTGATTGTTCCTAAATACAACAAAGTCAGGACGGGGGGCAGATCTTTCAGAGTCGCAGCGGCTAAACTGTGGAACAGTCTGCCTCCTGATATCCGTCAAATATCACAGCTCCTCCCCTTCAGGAAACGCATCAAGACGTGGTTATTCCCTTAGAAAATCCCCTTCCTCCTTGCCCCTTGCTGCTGTTCCCCTGAGGTAAGAGTATTCGCCAGCGCCAGGAAACCTGCAAGGTGTCAGCCGCGCTCTACAAATGCTTAAAATAAAATAAAATAATACTACATAGAAGCCCTGGAAGACGAGAACGGAGAAGCCTTCCCCAGTCAAAGGAAGAGGAGGATACTCCTGCACAACTTAGGCCCGGAAGGGATTAGGGTATTCCAGTATCTTGTGCCCACACCCAGGCAAGCCGCAGACGTCGACGTATTCAGACACGCAATAGAAGACCTGAACAACCACTATCGACCAGCAGTGTGCACATCCATTGATAGATACAATTTCCAGCAGAGGAAACAGGAAGCTGGCGAATCGATAGACGACTACGTTGCCGTGCTAAAGAAGCTGGTGATAACATGTAAATACGGTGTCTTGCACCACGAATTCATAAAGGACCAGATAGTCATGCACACCACCAATAAGACAGTCCAGGACAAACTATGGGTGAATGGAGACGCCACGCTTAAGGAGGTGATCGCCATGGTGAAAAAGGCAGAACTGTCAAAAAGGTGCGCCGACGCAGCAAAGAGAGAACCTGCCCTGAGGCCCATGGTGAACAGAGTAGATGATGCGGAACCAACAGGAAGGAACAAAGCCATGAAGGCAGAAGGTAAAGGACCAAACAGATGGA
This sequence comes from Lissotriton helveticus, assembly GCF_964261635.1. Lineage (NCBI taxonomy): Eukaryota > Metazoa > Chordata > Amphibia > Caudata > Salamandridae > Lissotriton > Lissotriton helveticus. The sequence continues at coordinate 1,173,741,655 of NC_136059.1, read as the reverse complement.
CGGGGAAACCCATGCAGCAAAGGAAGCAGAACAGAGAAAGCACGAGCGTGTGCTACCGGTGCGGAAGCAAGTCCCATGCGGCCCATGACAAACGATGTCTGGTATTCTGAGCGAAATGCATGTTCTGTGGCATAGTGGGACACTACGAGAAGGTATGCCGCCGCAAGAGGAGAAGACCCACGGTGAAGTATGTGGCGCAAGATCAGGAGGAGGAAGAAGATAGAGAACAGGACGAAGAAGACAACGTACTGTGTGTGGAAGGTCAGGTACTGGGCATCGATTGCAGACGCTCCTGTAAGCCACAATGTGACATGGTGATTGGAGTAGTACAGATTAAAATTGTAGTGGACTCGGGTTCCCCGTATACCATCGTCCAAAGGGCAGTATGGAATGAGAATTTCAGACCCAGCCTGGGCCCACGACTAGAACCACCGGATATAAGACCAGTCACGTACACAGGAGAACCCATTCCGATGGTCGGTTACAGAGTCCTAACTTTCGAGTTCAAAGGGCAGAGTGTGAAGTGGAAATTGTACGTAGCAGAGAAGGGGCCGTCGGTCCTAGGGTGGATGAAACAAGGTGACCTAGGTATACAGTTAGATCCCGGAGGAGACACACAAGTGCTAATGACAGCCCCAGAGCGCTGGCCGGACTTTGAGAAGATGAAGAACGAATTTCCTAAGGTATTCGGCGGGAAGGTCGCAAATTGGAAAAATTCACGCATCGGATAGACCTCAAGGAGAACTCCACGCCAATTTCCCACAAAGTAAGGAACGTACCCATAGCGGTAAGAGAAGCAGGAGCTGCACAGACTGGAGGAGAACGGAATCATTGAACCAATAAATTGCTCATAGTGGCTGGCGCCACTGGTGGTAACACTGAAACCTAATGGCAAGGTCTGTCTCTGTGTAGATCTAAGAGAGCTGAATAAATGCATAGTTGTGGAAAAATTCCCACTACCACGCATTAAAGAGATGTTGGCCAAGACTAAAGGAGTAAAGTGGTTCTCCACTATTGATCTCACTTCAGCCTATCATCAAATAGCCCTGCACCCAGCGATCCGGAAACTGACATCATTTTTAACACCCTTCGGATGTTACCAATTCCGCCGCATGCCCTTTGGTCTAGCGTCAGCGGCGGCAGTATTCCAGAAATTGATGCACCGCCAATTTAAAGACATTGAAGGTGTGCAGTACTTCCAGGACGACATATTGGTGATGGGAAAAGATCTAAAGGATCATGATAGGAAGCTGGACATGGTGCTTCGAGTCCTGGAAAACAATGGCCTAACAGCTGAGTGGGAGAAGTGCCGACTCGGAATGACCTCTGTCACATACCTGGGGCGCGTGATCGGAGAACACGGCATCGCATCCAAACGGGCCAATGTGAAGGCAATTTGTGATGCCCCGGCACCGAACAGCAAAGAAAAGGTGAGATCCTTCTTAGGGATGGCTGAATACTACAGCAAATTTGTACAACATTTTGCCACCAAGACACACCACCTGAGGCAACTCATTAGGGACAAAACAGTGTTCACTTGGACAGAGGAGACACAAAAAGAATTTAATACCCTGAAAAATGACATCAGCCATGCTATACCCCTACAAGGATACGACCCCCAAGGGCGGTCAGTGTTGACAACAGATGCCAGCGAAAAAGGATTAGGAGCAGTCCTTATGCAGGAAAGGAAAGATGGAACAATGGAGACCCTCAACTTCGCATCAAGGTCTCTATCTCCCACAGAACAAACATTTAGCGAAATAGAGAAGGAGATGCTAGCGGTAGTGTGGCCACGGGGAAGTTCCGCCAATTCCTATGGGGCACAAGGTTCCAACTCAAGACTGACCACAAGCCCCTGGTCAAAGTCCTCACATCGAGTGGACATGCGAGCGCCACGCCACGCATCGCCAAGATGACGTTGAAACTACTAGAGTACAGGTACGATGTGGAATACATACCAGGAACAAGTAACAAGGTAGAAGCTACCTTAGTAGAGCTTCAGCAATGGAAGAAGCCTCCGGCAAGGCGGAAGAGAGTGAGGAGATGGTAGCCTAATGGAAGATCCGGAGAGAGTGATAAGTAACCAGGAGTGGACCGAAGCCTATGGAGAAGACAAGGACATAGGAGAGGTCAAGGAATGTGTACTACAGGGATGGCCGGAAAAGAAACATTCACAGGCGACACTCAGGAAATTCAATGAGGTGCGGGAGGAACTGTCAATAGGGGACAAAGGGATATTTTTGTACAGAGGTGACAAAGTAGTCCCAACGACAACGCTGATACCCCACCTGTTAGCAGTACTACACGAAGGGTACCTGGGAACTGTAAAGACGAAGATGAGAATGAAGCAAATGTACTGGTGGCCAGCAATGGACCTCCAAGTGGAAAGATACGTAAGGGACTGCGACCAGTGTCAAAGGGCAGACAAAAACCTGACACCCCTAAGACCAGCTTTAGGGAAGTTTGCCAGCCCCATAAATCCCTGGGAGGAGGTGTTCGTAGACATCCTGGGACCTATATTAGACACCCAGGGCACGCCAAAATACCTGTGTGTCCTCGTCGACAGGTATTCGAAGTGGCCGGAAGTGCACATACAGGAAGAGATGGACACAGAAACAGTGCTCCGATTCCTTACATCTATCTTCCTCAGAGAAGGTATTCCCAGATCCATACTGAGCAACAATGGACCACAGTTCACCTCTGAGAAGTGGTACAAGTACACAGAGAGGAATGTCATCAAAGCCAAACACACCTCCATATACCACCCAGCCGGTATTGGTCAAGTGGAGCGGTTCAATAGGGTCATAATGGGATCCATACAAGCCGCCATCATGATGGGCAAGGATTGGGAAAAGGAGGTCCAAAGTATGATGTGGGCCTAACGCATTACCCCCACGAGCACGGGGTATAGCCCCTTCCAGATCCTGAGAGGGCGAGACCCCTTCACCAAAGACAACCTAGCGTGGAAGGAGAAGACAGTAACAAGCAAGTGGTCTCCAGCGGTGGTACAGCACAATCTAGAGAAAGCCCAAAGGATATACGCTGAACAATATAATTGGAGAAGGAATGTGAAAGAAACATCCCTTGAGAGAGGGGAATGGGTTAGAGTCAAACTAGCAGTGCTGCAAAAAAAGGGGACAGCAAATACAGCCAACCCCTACAAGTAAAAGAAGTATACGTCAGAGGAGCGTTGCTCAGCGACGGAAATGTATGGTCCCAAGACCGCATGTCCAAATGTAACAAGATTCTACAATGGTCCCATGAAGATAATGGGAGGACATCACAAGACCGGATGCCACTGGAGAATAAGGAAACTACCCCTGAAAGAGAAGAGGATCCTGGAACAGGTGGAAACAGCGCGGAGTTGGGGGACAGTGACATCCCCGTGACAGGAGAACACTTAGGAGAGGAGAGTGAGAACCCGAGGAGAGAAAGGTCCTGTACTCAAGGAGAGAAGGTGGTGAGCCCAGCAGAGAACAATCCCAGGGAAGTTTCCGCTACTCCGGTAAGGCGTACACGAGCAGGTAGAGTGGTGGTGAGGCCCACCCGATTTCGAGACTTTGAACTGGGAGAAGCAAAATAGCTTACTCTATAAATAGACTGTATGTTTTCCGCTGGTATGCAAAAGGGGGAGATATGTAGAGTCGCGCTCTAGTCTATGCGCGCTACGTCACGACGTAGCGCGTGTGGCAGCCATTTTGTGGCTCGTAGCGCGAGCACGAGTCAGGGAGATCATCGGAGAGCACCGGACGCCCGGCGCTCTCCTGCTGAGTGTATGTATACAAATAAATACTTGCTTTCCACTACGGCTGCCTCACGAGTGGTTCCTCTAGTGTGAACAGCAACATTACACTGCGGACTTTAATTTTATTTGTCTCGAAGAGTCCTGGCTCCTGGAGCCCCTGCACATAAATGGGTATAGAACATACTATGTTGTTGCCTCTCCAACATCATGTAGAAGATCAAAAGGCAGGTTATGAATCTTTGTTTCTAACAATCTACAACTTGTTAAAATAACTAAAGACGTAGTTAATCCTTATTATCAAGTAATTGTTTGAGAAGGTACTGACCCAGCACGGTTAGCAGTAATTAACTTCGATAATAATGCACCATATGTTATATAATAACAAACTTGAGAAAACTGGATGAAGATTTGGAATGACTTGCAAACATAGTAGTAAGAACCTGTTACCTCTATTGGGAGCGATTTTAATTTGCGACTATGTAGTCCAGCTTCTGAAAAAATATGTGGTCTGACCAACCAAGATGATGTAAGCAGCCGTGGTCCGTGCAGGTAACAGCGGTGGGGCCGGTTGGGGGGGATTTTGAAGGTCGATGTCAAGGGAACATTAAATAAATAATTAATTTTCCCTCTGCATCGTCTCTCGAAATCCTCCCACACCGGCGGGTACACCGCCCCACCATTGTTACCTGCATGGACCGTGGCTGGATGTAGGCCAAACACATTTTATACATAATTGATATGGAGATAAGCTAAATTAATTGATGTTTAAATTTGAATTGGTGTTCTCTAATGAAATTTCACCCCCACATGATCAATTTAGGTGCACTTTTAACGGCAGAAACACCCACCTGCATTACTGACTACATCCTATTATCTAATAATTGCGCTGCTTGTGCTTCCGATTTTAATACTCATTCTACCCCACTAAGCGACCACTTCCCACACTTTGTCTAAATTTTGCACTTGTTACTATCCAAAAAGCACAGTAGCCACACCACCGCCTAGACTGGAGAGCTCGAGCTAGCAACTCTCAATGGTTACTTCCTGCAGTGGCAACAGATTATCCTTGAGGGGTTTTTAAAACAACCAATCTGTAGTACAGGGTAACCCTTTGAGACTTGTGTAGATGAATCCTCACGACCAAAAGCTATCATTAATGCCTTCTTGCTAATTACACAGGGCATGAATGAGAGTCTCCTCGTTACCAGGAAACAAAAAAAGGAGAACAATGGATGGTTTGATTAATCATGCACCAAGGCTAATAAGAGGCTAAAGGACACATTACACAAAACCCCTAGATGGAGATCTGAGATCCAGGCCTGCAAACTAGCCTGTAAACAGGCAGTGAAACAAAGGAAACTACGGCTGAGAAAAGAAGCATGGGAAGCCTTACATTAAGCAAGCACAAATAATGATAACACATTCTAGAGGGAAGCAAAATCTGCACCTCTGAGAGCAGATAAGGGCCCTGGGATTGTGGTCGCCATACCGGACAATGACATCTGTATGTTATGCTTTGAAACAATCAATAAAAACGTTTGAAATCTAAAACATTTCTCTGGTAATTTTTCCTATTTGATCCCTATATCGAATACTATTAGACCCACAAGATAATGACATCTTAGTATCAAACCTAATCCTCACGCATTCTTCTGTTTAGATTGGAGGAAGAGGGCAATTACTGTTAGCAATGGTGGAAAAGCACCAGGCCCTGATGCTATCCCAGTGGACCTGAACAAAGCTAACATTAATTTATGGGGATCCTTGTTAACTGTTGTATTAAGGGCCTGCTGTAATATAGCCTTTCTCTCCACATGGGTGGAATCAATAATTGTACCAATCTATAAAAAAGGAAGACCGACATAATCCTGTATTATAAGCCGATTTCCTTGCTCGATTCTTTAGTGATAGTGGGTCGTATTATTTTGAGCAGGCTACAAGAGTGGGCAGCATCAAAGGCTATTTTGTCAGACCTTCAGTACGGATTTCACAGTGGGGTTGGGACAATAGAACAGAGCCTCAATTTAAGCATGTTCATAATAAAATGTACTAGGATTATCGGAGACACAGATCATTATTTTTCTGAGGGACCTCTATACAGGATCCAAAGCTAGGGTCAGATACGGCATTAGGGGATAATGCACACAGCCCTTCAGTGTTGAGAGAGGTGTAAGACAGGGTTGGGTCTTAGCTCCTTTTCTTTTCTCCTTATATATAAATAATGTAGGCATAGGGCTGACTTTACATTCTAAAGACCTTCCACAGGCAGGTCCTGGCCCAGTGCTGGCCCTCTTCTAAGCAGATGATGCCGTTCTTATAGCCTACACTCCCTTTGCCTTGCAGTCCCTACTTAACTCCTTAGTTGAATTTATGCAGGATCACAACTTGCTATTTATTCAATCTAAAACATTTATAATGAAGTTTGGCAGGAAAACCGCCAACTGTCGTGACATACAAATCAGGGACACCAATTTAAATTTTACAAACAGCTTCCTCTATCTAGGTGTCCTGTTCGACAAAGAAGGCACATGGAACTGCGCCATATCTACCAGGGCCCTATTATTTAGAAATGCTAGCATGGCCTTATGAAATTTTGTCAGTAGGTTGGACACAAATCCCACAGTGAAGATGATTATGATTTACAACCCCAATGCCTCTGCTTCTGCTGAAAATCCTCCAGCGCTGACATACCCTTCAGAGGGTGATTCACGCGCTATACAAGCCTATAAACTAAACTAAACGAATGTATTAGCATAGCATTATATGGGGAGGGGATATGGGGGCTGCAAATGATAAAGAATGAGTTTTTGAGGTATCTGTTTGACACCCCCAAAAGTGCCCCTACATGTGTTTGTCACTCTGAGTTGGGGGTTCTATTTTTCATTGACATAATGAGGATGCAACACATTATACTTTGGCATAAACTCTGCTAACATTGGGGTTTGCTTAAAATCAACCCTGTTCACTTTAATTCCATGGTTGGTATATATCAAACGTGTTTGCCGAGACTTTGAACATCCAGACTAGTTTGAAAAACCTGATTCCCTGGTAGCTATTACTAGAACAGCCTTAAAAAATGAATGAGCTGGGTACTTAAAGAACCTTAGGTTGACCGCCAAACTATCAAAACCTTCTGGGGCATATTACCAAGCAATAGCGATAATTATCGCTATTGCTTGGTTAGAGACAAAAATGTACCGCTGAGCTGCGGCGATTTTTATCGCAAATAAACCTTGGTATTACCAAGGTTTATCGCAAATGCGATAAAAATCGGCCGCAATGCATGAATATCGCTGAAAAGTCAGCAATATTCATGCATTACCGAGCTAATGCTCTTAGCCATGTTATCCATCTCCCATTGGATAACATGGCTAAGAACTGCTCAGGGCAGGTGTTAGCTTTTGGAGATATTCGCGCTTAGCGCGAATATCTCCATAAGTTGGTAATAGGATATAGCGATGTTAGCGACTGTTTCCAGTCGCTAACATCTTGGCACGCCCACTTTGCATGTTATTAGTGATAAATATCACTGACATGCAAAGTGAGGCCCAAGATGGTCGCTATCTCCTACTAGCTGTCGCTAACTGGTGTTAGCGACAGCTAGGTAATAGGAAGATAATTTTATCTCCGCTTTCTTGGCTTTTAAAGCCAAAAAAGCGGAGATAAACCCCCTTGATAATATGCCCCTCTGTTTTTACAAAGATGTATCTAATTCAAGGCATTTATTTGCCCTGACTCGTTTTAGAATGGATATTTTCCATCAGCTGGTCAGCTTTCCTTAACCCAATGATTGGTCACTAAATTTAAGCAATTACCCTTGCAACGGCATAATATCTCAGAGCACCATGCACGTTGTACTGTTTTGTAAATTTTATAATACATGGAGTGAACACTACATCCTACCTTTCCTAAGGTCCTTACAGTTTACACAATGTCGTCCTGCATATCTTTTCCTGCAATCGCTACCTACTGTTGAGCTTTGATGCGGAATGTCAAGCTTCTTGTGGGCTGTTTTTAATGCAAGAAAGAATATTATATAGATGATATGATTAATTCTGTATACATTTTTATAAATGATTAATTGACACACAGTGCTTTATCAATACGGTTGTATCATCCTGAAATATATAATAAATTATGGATTTTAAGAAACCTCTAAAAGCTGCAATTATGATATTTAACAGAGGACTATTAGAAAATAGCTAAGCAATAATGCAGAGGGGGCTCTTAGCTGAGGTTTTTGCATTTTTTTCTCTTCACTTTTCCTCTGTGTTAAAGCTATTATCTTAATACAATGTATGGATAATATAGATGGAGGATATTAGGGTCTAATGATTATTCATATGAAATGACTTTAAAATGTTTTGTCAAAATGTCACATTTTAATTGGATTTTGCGCCTCTTTTTATTGGACTTTTATGGTCTAATTTATTTTGATTCAATAAAGTTAATACTGACTGACTGGCTGAGGACTAGGGGCTAGATGTTGGTAAATCAGATTTACCGATTCATAAATACCGAATTTTACCAATTCGGTATTCATGAATCGGTAAATCTGATGTAGGTAATTATTCGGTAACAAATACTGAATCGGTAGGATTCGGTAATTACCGATTCGGTAATTACCGAATCGGTATTTGCCATTGATTCCTATGGGCCTTGAAGCCCATAGGAGTCAATGGCAAATACTGATTCGGTAATTACCGAATCGGTAAAAATACCGAATTGCCAAGGGGGACAGGGTGTCACTTTGACACCCTCTTGCACCCCTGTTTCTGGCTTGTGTGCCATGTGACACACATTCATGCCCTTAGGGCATGTCTGTGTGCCACATGGCACAGGTGTACATGCACAGATGTGCATGTACACAGGAATTCGTTATTTTCCATGCAATAGTATTACATGGTAAATAACGAATTCTTTGGGGCCTGTGGCACTGTTTACTGTGCCACCTACATATTGATTTACGGAATCGTTAAATTTACCCATTCAGTATTTTACCGATTCGGTAAATTTACAGATTCTGTAAATCAAAGGCCCCCTACATTACAAAACCCAAATACCGGTCGGTAACGGCCGAAATAGGCCGTTACCGACCGGTATTTGGTCTCCTACATCTGGCCCATAGTCAGCAAGGTAAACAATTTACATGCTTGTCTCTTTTTTGTGTGCCCTCTCTTACTTCACACCTCAAGCATATATTTAATTGAAGGGGTCTTGAAGACAGAATAACTACTACACAGTGTACACTTCTATTGGTCTCCAATAAACATGTACCGATAATTGATAATCAACAACATATAGGGCCATATGTAGGTGGCCAAATACCGGTCGGTAAAACCGAAAACGGGTCGTTTTCGGCGTTACCGACCAGTATTTAGCCATTTGAGGTGTACGTATTACCGAATGGCATCGGTAATAACGAATCGGTAAATAATTACCGATTCCTTATTTACCGATCAGAAAATACCGGAACAATGAATACTGAATCGGAAATAACGAATTGGTAAAAACCCCAAAAATGCGATGTAGCAAACCTCGTTATTACCGAATATGACCAAATTCGGTAATAACAAATCGGTATTTACCACTTTTCCAGAGCATGTGGTAATCAGGTGCAGTGCATAAATACAGCCCCAAAATGCAACAGTGTGAACACAATGGCGGGCCTCTACCTCATTGCAAGGCGACTACGCTTGAGAGCAGCAGGAGTGAGGATCTGGAGACGGGAAGAGCGGGTGTAAAGACTACGCATCACTCTGTTCCAATTGACTGAACCTGAAATCCATGAAAGGTACGGACTGCACCCAGACACCATCCTTGACCTAATACGGGACCTGAAACCCTATCTGGAGCATCAGACACCAAGAGCCCACGCAATCCCCACCCATGTCCAGGTACTCTGTTGCCTGTACCTCCTTGCATCAGGAAGTTTCCAGGGTGTGATAGCCGCAGTGGGTGGTGTGTCACAGAGCTGTCTATCCCGTTTCTTCAACACCTTCCTGGATGCCATGATGGACAGAATGGAACATTACATTTCCTTCCCCAGTACACAGGCGGAGCTGCAGAGGACCAAGCTGGAGTTCTACCAACTTGCGCAGTTCCCACACGTAATTGGCTGCATCGATGGGACCCATATACCCATCTGCCCACCTGCAGCAAGTGAATACATCCACAGAAACCGCAAATCCACCCACTCCATCAATGTGCAGGTGACATGTAATGCCAAGTACATTATAACTGACATCGTGGCCAAATTCCCCGGGAGTAGCCACGGCTCGTACATCTTCCGGAACAGTGGCATCCATACACGTCTGCTTGCTGGTGAATTTGGAGACGGATACCTACTAGGTAAGTCAATGTGACACACCCTGATGTACACCCTGGCGCAAGCTGTTGGTCACACAAATTAATGGCACTTTCTTCTGTACATAGGTGATAGCGCATATGCCCTCCGGCCTTATCTTCTCACACCATATCTCAATCCAACCACCCCAAGGGAGAGGAGATACAATGTGGCACATAGGAGCACACGCAACGTGGTGGAGCGCACATTTGGATTGCTCATAAGCAGATTTCGTTGCCTCCACAAAACTGAAGGTGCACGTCTGTACAGCCCCATCAAATGTTGCAAGATAATTGCTACATGTGCAATGCTACACAATCTGGCCACAAAAAAAGGAACAGCAGTGGAACTAACTGACTCAGAGGACGATGACAAACCTCAGCCAGAGCCCTGCGCAGCTGGTGTTGCAAATGAACATGATGGGAGACAGGCAGAGATTACGTCAAACTATTTCTGAGTGAGTAACGACACAGAGCCAGTAACAGTTACATGTTAAGGTGTTTATTAAGCACACCTCCAGTATTGTGATCAATGTCCAATCGGACATGGGTCACATCACCCATCTCATGTATGGCAACAGGCATAGGTCTCTACTTCCTCCGTCCACGCGCTGCACGTGCACGTTCCCCAGCAACACTGTCTGGTGTGTTGGACTGTTCCTGTGCTGCCTCGTGGCGTTCACTGCGCCTCCTGCACTTGGTGGGTGAGGGCGTAATGCTACCACGGCTGGTAGCCTCCACACTGTCCCCCCCCCTTCCATTGTGGCCGCCTTAGCATTCTGCATGAGCTCTAAAACTGAGGTCATAGACACCATCCCAATGGCCACATCCCTGCTGCAATGCGCCATGTCCTCCTGCATGGCGATGGACCTGCGACACATCAGTGATGTCGCAGTGGCCAGCCGGTTCACCGACTTGGTATAGGCCTGGAGCCTCTGCCTCTCCCTGCGCCTGCCAAGACGGTCCTGCTCAAGCTGGCTGCAGAGGTTGTCCACAGAGGTAGCTACTCTCTCCATTCCCGCACACAGGTTCTCTCCCATAGCACTGATGCCCTTCTCCATCCTGTGCATATGCTTGTTGATGTGTGCCACCTCCCTGTGCATTGACTTCATCTCCCTCCATTGCAGGCGCTGGACCTTCAGCATGTTGCCTTCCAGTCCAGCAAACACATTGTCACCCTGCTCGGATGCTTCTGGACTGTCTGGCCTTGCCCTGCGGCATCGGGATGAACTGTGGGCGCCCTCGGATGGAGTACCAGCCCTCTCCCTGTTGGATCTCTCATGTATTGGACTTTGTTCGCCCACTGTGCCCTCCTCTGACGACTCCTCCATCTGCTGGAGGTTGGCCACGGCATGCCTCCTGCCTGACTGTGGTGGAGGTGGTGTTAGTGATCGTCGCAGTGGGGACTGGGTGAGAGGTGATTGCGGCCTTCCCTGCGCTGTGGTGATGGCTGTGGTGGAGGATTTGATAGCTGTGATGGCGCCGTGCTTGTGGTCCCTGCAGGCATGCTGTCATCCTCATGTTGCCTCCCCTCTGGCCTGGCTGACTTAGCTCTGCTGCCCTCTACTGCACTGCGAGATGACTTGTCTGTAATGACACAAATGTAGATGTACTCACTGCTCTGTCTGCAATGGAATTACATTAAACATCATGCCTACAGAGCACAGTGAATGTCCTGCGTAGCCAATTACTTTACCATGCTATTGTGTTTGCTAGCCTGACTGTCCTATACATAAGTTCCCTCTGACTACAACACCCATCATGCATTGCGGGTAATCAGTAAGACATGGAGTGGAGTGGGAGCCCCTATGCCACTATGGGGATTGGGGTTGGGGAGGGGGTAGCACAGCATGCTGGGCATGCTTCTTACCTTGTTTTCTTGCTGCTCTGGCGGAGCTGTCTGCTTCTCCCACGCCACTCACACTCTCCGGCTGGATGGTGGACTCCACCATCTGTTCCAGTGGTGTTGATGCTGGGGCTCGATTCTTTCGACCACCTGTTTTGTTGGCCTGCTTCTGTCTCTCTGCCATCCTCAGTTTTGCTGTCTTCCTGAGGCCATACCACCTCTTCCGGAAGTCCTCTATGGTGCGCTGGGTCACACCTATGGCATTGATTTTGTCACGAATGCCACTCAAGATTTACCTCTTCTGTGACTCTGGCACTTGGTGGGACTGGGCTCCAAACAGCTTGTGATGGTCTTGGCTGACATCCTGTATCAGTACCTCCAGCTCCTTGTCACTGAACTTCAGTTTTCTTTTCCTGTCACTTCCCTCCTTCTCCCTGTCCTGGCTTGCCATTTCCAATGCTTGTTCTCTTGTTTGGTTCTACTTGCTTGTAGCTGTGAGTCTCTGTTGCTGCTGGCTCCTCAGCTCACCTGCCTGCCTGCCTGCCTCACAGTGAGCTCCAGGTCCTGTGCAGCTGCCTGGGTGTGGCCACTTCCTGTTTGGGAGGTAATTGGGTGTTACAGGATTGGCTGATTCAACGAATTATGAATTTTTGAATTACCGATTCGGTATTTACCGATTCGGTACTGTATTCTGTAACTCCGAATCGGTATTTGTATTTCGGAATTTTATTTTTTTACCGATTCGTTCACATTCGGTATTTATTATCGAATTTTAAGGAATCGGTAATGCTTACCGATTTTTTATGTACATCGCGTTTACCGAATCCTTAATACCGATTCGGTAAAATTCGGTATTAAGGATTCGGTATTCTTGATTTACCTACATATGGCCCATAGAAGTATAAATAATACATCTAAAGGTCTGACTGGCAGTTAGTCGGAATTTTCAGATACCTGTGTACACCTATGTTTGCCCAGGGATAGGAATTCTGAGTTGTGTGGTATTTACTGTATCTCGTAATTACTGGGTGCATTAAATATCGCACCCTTCATTACATTTCGGCAGCTCAAACCTTCTGGAATTTGACTGGGAAAAAAATATTTGGTATTTATCATAGCATGAGTGCGCTGGTGCAGTAATGTGGTGAGCCTGTCCTGAATGTGAATGTCAGAATGTGAGCTTGGAATGGGACGGTGGAATGTGAGGGAGTGGTAGAATTTGGAGTGTTGGATGAGACGAGTGATTCAGGCGATCAGGACTGGAGCCAGTAGGGCTTATGGGATCTGCACTGGATCTGCTGTGTGTATGTACTAGGAGTCTACATTAAAGAGAAATACATACTACAGGCTACGAGTCATCATTACAGATTTGGCGACAACTGGGGCAACTTCTGGTACACGAAACAAACATCATTGATTTTCCGGTACTGAAGAGAAACTTTACAGCTTATAGGGCATGTTACACAGCGGATCAGGCAGGCTTCAACTTACAGAGCGGCACACATGGTAAGAATCCTTCTTACATTGACTTTGGCCCAGACTATAAAAAAATATTTATCCCTAAAAAATTAAACTGTACCGTTTATGTGGCAGCTGTGAGGCGTGCGAGTGCTTTAGCACATGGACATTCTTCTACTGCTCCTGAGCATGAGGTTCGACTGGAATGAGCGAGTGCGCTGATGATGTTGGATAATGTGGAACGTCAGTGATTGGCGAGCGAACTCGTGTGGCCTATTGGCTGTGGAAAGGACGCACAGTGGTCACGGTGGAAACAAAATCAGTACGCACGGTGGCCATATATTGGGAAACCTTCTCAACAGTACAGCGACAGGCATGCTAACAAGTCTAGCCTGTCAGTCTTCATGTTGCTCAGCAGCAGGCGCGTTTTTGCCTATCTTAAATGGAATTTATACAGCGACAGGCATGCTTTAGTCAGAAGTTTGAATATCCTTGTGGATCACTAGCCTGTCAGTTTTCATGTTACACAGCAATAGGCAAGTTTTTGCCTGTTTTCCATATCTTTACTGGTATTTATACAGCGATAGTCACTCTTTCCTTGAATATCCTTGTCGATTGTGTACCACAAAGGAGAATAAAAAGAAGACAAGCTTTCTACAGCAACACGTCTGCTTCTCCATGTGTTGCCTACCTTCAACAGTGAAAGGCATACTTTCCTCATTCACGAATTCTTATAAACAGAAATCCGATTTATATTCAGTAATGGCTTCTTAATATTTTAGAGAGAGTGTCCTTTTAATTAAATAGTGCAGTTCTATTGTGTGTGTTACTATGGCTGCGAGAAATATCTGCAATTTGTCACCCCTCAGACCTTTTTAGCAGGTAGAGAGGAGCCTATCTTAAAGTGGAATGAGTGGAAAGAACATTTCCACTTTCGAAGACAATGAGGAACTAACACCTGAAAGAATGAAAACATTTGTATTACACTGCTTAGGGGCTGGGGAATTGAATACATACAATCGTATCCAGAAGAAAGTCAGACCATAAGGTCAAGGTGGTGATTACAAACATGCAATAGAGGATTTGGATGCTTATTTTAATCCCACAGTGTGTGTAACGGTGGAAAACTACAAATTCTTCCATAGGAAACAAGAGAAAGAAGAGTCTTTGGAAGATTATGTGGCTGCTCTGAAGAACTTAGGGGGTGATTACGATGGCAGAGGGTCTGCCACCGCCAGCCGTGCGGTGGCGGGCCCTCCACCATCGGAAGACGATTCTCCGCCCGCCAAATTAGAATGGCGGGGGAGAATCGTACCATGACCATGGCGGGCACAAAGACCGCCAGCTATGGCACAACGCCACCACAGGCAATCATTCCGATTGCCTGGCAGACCGTCCAGATAGCTTAAAGTGGTGGTGGCGCCTAGTAGGCACCGTCTGCCAAATTACGATGCGGCCCACAAACCGCCATTGAAAGGCTGCTGGAGATTGCATTTGGGGGCCCGTTGGGGGGTGGTGCACTGTGAGGGGTACCCCCTACATTTCACTGCACTAAGTGGCAGGCACTGTGTGGTGCCTGCCAAGTAGTGCAGAGAAAAGCACAACCAACATGCATGTTTAGCACTGCGGGGTCCTGATGCAGCCAGCAGCACCTGCCACAATGTTAACCATGCAAGATGCGACCACCACGGTGGCGGTCGCATCATAATCTGACTTGCGGGAGCACCGCGTTGCAGGTGGGCGGTCCCAGGCACCACTACGGTGGCGGCTGGACTTGAGTCCGCCCACCATCATAATGACCCCCTTAGCTTTAACATGTAGATTCCCTTTCCTGCACAATGAATTTATACTTGATGAAACTGTGATGGGCTGCGCTAATTCTAACATCCAGAGTAAGTTATGGACCATGGGAGAGTTGTCCCGACACAGGGCACTGACTTAGGGTGGGGGCGCCATGTTCATTTTTCAAAAGCACCTGATGCCGCATACATTGACCCAGCAAATACCAGACATCAATAAAAATGACCACTCAGGTGATTAATGTTCTTCCAGGAGAAAGACCGGAGCTTTGTCTAGTAAACGTTTTAAATCACCATAGTGCAGAGGGTTAATGTGCCTGCTGCATGGAAATTGCAAGGAAAATATTGGAGCTATATATTCTTTGCCCAGTTTTTCGTTGTCCTAATGTTGCAAAAGGGATTAATTTGGGGAGAAATCAATTATTATTATTAAAGAAACCCCCTAACAATGGTACATTTTAAATTCAGAATTTGTGCTTTTTCAGTCCAAGGACCCTTAAACTATACTGCCTACCAATAAGGATGACCTGTGACTCCTACTCCTTGTGGGCCTCTGTCTTACGTAACCTTTCCTATATACTGATTTGCACAGCGATGACTGTCTCTGTGCAATGCATTTGTGATGTAAAGTGTTCTGGCATCTTAAAATGGTATGAGTGGTGCTATAAAACTAATTTAATCTAAGAGACAGTGGTTATAGAACCTTGGGGGCATTCTCAAAGGGTGGCATTGAGGGAATCCGTGGCGGAGGTGGTCATTGGGGGGGCACCAACAAACATTGCTGCACAGGGTGCCGCCAGTGCTAAAGCCGTCCCTGAGTCCCGTCGGAAGGTAATTGAAATTGTGAAGAAAGTGGAGTTGACAGAAAGATGTCCCAAGGCTGTTATTCCACAGAGTGGACAGAATAAGCAAACATGTTGAGAGGGGTGTAGTAGCTTATGTAAGAATGAAGAAGCAGTAAAAAAGGGTGGTAAAGTGGGAGCCCAAGAAAGTAAGGAAAAAGAGTAAAGGCAGGGAACATTATGACTGACCTGTATTCAAAGGTAGATGTTTTAGGTGTGGGAAGTTGGGGCATTTAGCAAATGGCAAGAAGTGAACCGCATGGAATCAGAAGTGTGCAGGATGCAGTATTATTGCACATTTCCAGAAAGTGTGTAGAAGGCAGAAAGGTGGAGTGGAGGGGTCAACCTCCTCACTTAGGACTCCACCACTGACTCAGAGGAGTCAGGTGATGACAATGTTAATATGTGTGTACTAAACATTAATGAAGTTATCCTTATTGTAGGGGGTCAAAAATGGAAGAAACCCAAATGCTATGTTACTATTGGAGGGTTTCTCATCACAGTCACGACCGACTCAGGGTCACCTTACACTATTGTAAATGAGAAAACATGGCGTGATGAATTTGTTCCGGTGTTAGGAAATGTTTTTGACCCTACGGATGCTAGCACAAAAACGTTCACAGAAGAGGACATTATGATGTCTAGAGTGAAAGAATTGGAGTTTATTTTCAAAGATAGAAAAGCAATGTGCAGGCTGTTCGTAGCTGAAACTGGGCCATCTGTGTTAGGTTAGGGTGATCAAGGAGAGTTGGGAATAATTTTCAATCCCAATAGCCAAGAGCCTGTGTTAGTTGTCCAACAGGAAGAAGCTTTTGTAGAATGAGTTGGAGAAGTTATCTACAGAAGGAGTGATTGAAAAGGTAGATGCAGCCGAATGGGTGTCACCTTTGCTGATTGCTAGGAAGGCTTGTGGGAAACTGAGATTATGTGTGGATATGAGAGATCTGAACAGGAATATAAAAGTAGATCAGTTCCTCCTACCGAAGATCAGAGAGATGTTGTCAGTCACTAAGGGAGTAAAGTGGTTCACAAAGATAGACCTAACTGTGGATATCATCAAGTCGCACTTCACAAGAAAAGGGTGAACCTTACCACGCTTATAACCCCGTTTGGTTGTTTTAGGTTTGTGAGAGTACGTTTTGGATTGGCCTCAGTGACAGCAATGTTTCAACGTATTATGTATGAATTGTTTAAAAACAAGAAAGACGTTATGTTCTTCCAGGACGACATCTTAATAATGGGTAAAACCAAGGCTGACCATGATTCAACGGTGAGAAAAGTAATGAATGTATTAAAGGTGAAGGGGCTTATGGCAGAATTTTCAAAATGTAGATTCCCTCAACGGAGCCTAACGTATTTGGGTCATGAAGTATCTGTTGTGGGCATTAAACCTAAGAAGGAATTTTTAGAGTCCATAGAAAAGTCCCCTATACCTAGTAACAAAGATGAAGTGAGGGATTTCCTAGATTTAGAGGGAGTTATATTACAAATTCATCAAAAAGTTTGTGAGCAAAATATACAGTGTGAGGCAGCTCCTTAAATTTTTTTTTTTATTTGAGTGGTCAACGAAGTGCCTTGAGGAGTTCGATTCTATTAACCCTTTGCATGCTGGTGACGGAACCACTCCGTCACCAGCCACAGACGCGCTGTGCTGGTGACGGAGTGGTTCCGTCATGACCCGGCCGCCCGCCTTTGCGGCATCAATTTTGCGCCTGCGCGGTGCGTTCTATTGAGCAGGCGGGGCCGTGACGGAACCACTCCGTCACAAGCACAGCGCGCACGTGGCTGGTGACGGAGTGGTTCCATCACCAGCATTGCAGCGCCGCGCGGCCCCCCTCCCCCCCAGCGCCACTGTGGAATTACCACCGCGGCCAAGGGGTTAAGAAAGAGATGTGCAGTGCCTTGCTGTTACAAGGTCTCGATCCCAAGTTAAAGTCCTTTGTGACAAGTTCTGATGCTAGTGGGAAGGGCATTGGAGCAGTGCTCAACCAGTTGAATGAGAAGGGGGATGAATGTGTGGTGGCTTTTGGATCATGTGCTTTGACAGCCACAGAAGAAAAATATTCTTTGATAGAGCGTGAAGCCCTAGCATGCGTGTGGGGTCTGAAGCATTACAGACCTTTTATTTGGGGAAGTCATGCGGTGTTAAGAAGTGATCATAAGCCTCTAGTAAACGGTTTATGTACCAAGGGGTTGTATACTGCATCCCCTGGATTAGCAAGTTTGTCAATGAAACTTCTTGACTGCAGGTATAGGGTGCAGTACTTGCCAGGGGTATGAAATAGAGTTGCAGACTTTTTTGAGCAGATTACCTCTTCTTGTTATCGGCAATATGGGAGAAGACATTGAGCAGATCAGTGTTATGTGTTTAGAAGGTGTGAGAATCATTTTATCTGAGGAATGGTCAAAAGCTTATGAGTACGTTTATGCATTGGCAAATGCCATGCTCAATTTCCAGGAAAGATGGCCTACTAAAGACCAAGTTTCCAAGGAGTTGAGAGCATTTTGTGAGTTGAGACATGAATTGTCTGTGGTGGACAACAACTTATTAAGGAATGATAGGATTGTTCTACCTGTGAAACCGAGAAACCAGAAAATCAATTTCTGCCATGGGGGGCACCTAGGAATTTCAAAGACAAAAGATCACATGAAGGAGCTGTATTGGTGGCCTGGTATGGGATTAGCCATTGAGAGGAAGGTCAGAGAGTGCAATTTTGTGAGATGGTGGATAAGAACCAAGGGGCATATTATCAAGGGGGTTTATCTCCGCTTTTTTGGCCCACCAACATCTCCAAGTGGGCGTGCTGCCAAAAGAACACAGGCCCCCTCCCCCTCACAGTTCCTCGTCATGTCCTGGGAGTGAGAGACAATCTATTTTGTTTCTCTCTACGGTGAGGCCTACGCCTCTCATAGGCTAGCAATTGGAATTCCCTTACAGGTGTTTAAAAGGTCATCCCTTATCAAAAAGGAGTGGAATTGCCATTTTGGTATCTTTAGAATAGTGGTGATAAATCCTCCTTACCGGAGTAGTTATATATATATATATATATATATATATATATATATATATATATATATATATATATATATATATATACATATATATATATATATATATATATACACACATAAATGTAGAGTGTGAATGCCCCTCTCTCTCCTACACGTGTTTTCTAAATGCTCACTAGTGCAGGCATGCCGATCCGTGAGCACTTCTCAAGGGGGAGAAGCACTGACTTCCAGACAAGTGTGCGGCAAGGAGCGCTCGCACGGGAAGAAGAGGCTGGGATTGGGCACCCCTATTCTAAAGATACCAAAATGGCAATTCCACTTTGATAAGGAATGACCTTTTAAACACATGTAAGGGAATTCCAATTGCTAGCCTATGAGAGGAGTAGGCTTCACCGTAGAGAGAAACTAAATAGGATGTCTCTCACTTCCAGGACATGACGCACAATAAAGGCACATGTCCCCCATTTTACTTACACAGCATCCTGGCCATAGAGCTACCATAGAGCTACCTAAGGTCTACCTTAGGGGTGACCTATATGTAGTAGAAGGCGAGTTTAACCACTTGGGCGCGGCCGCGATTCTGCGCCTGTGCGGCAGAATCGCGATTGGGCGGGTTTATGACGGCCCCCAGCCGTCATCAGCACACAAGCCCCATGATGCATGAGGGCTGGGGGCCGTCATCAGCATCGAAGGGGTTAAGGCTTGGCATGTAGTTTTAAATGGCAAGTCAATCTGGCAGTAAGCTGTACATGCAGGCCCAACAGTGGCAGGCTTGAGACAGGTTTGAAAGGATATGTCTGTGGGTGGCACAAGCAGTGGAGCAGGGCCACTACTTGCATTTAATTTACAGCCCCTGGGTATATGAGGTACCACTTTACAAGGGACTTATAAGTAAAATAAACATGCCAAACAGGTGTAAACCAACCATACCATGTTTTAGGGAAGAGAACACATGAACTTAAGCTCTGTTTAGCAGTGGTAAAGTGCACAGAGTCCTAAAGTCAACAAAAAGAGAGTCAGAAAAATAGGAGGAAAAGGCAAAAGGTTTGGGGATAACCCTGCAAAAAAAGGCCAGGTCCAACAGTGGGTACATTAAACATGTTTTCTGTCCATGTCAATTACATTTTACTTTCAAAAAGTAAATTTGATACTTGCAAATCTCAGGCACTGACCCACAGAATGTCTGAAATGTTCTGGCCATACATGATGAATGTAGAAAGTCCTTTGATTAGGTCCATTTTCTGCAGTTGTGCATGTGAATTTGGAGGCAGGAAAATGGCAGTTATATATTATTTATCAGCACATATACAGTGAACACAAATCATGACTTTGTGAGTATTTACAAATAGTTGCAGTGCCTATTCCCACATAACCGCAGTGCATCTTTCTTTTCTTCACAAAGATACCCTGTATCCAGGCGAAAAAATATTTATAATATAAGCACTTGGATATTTAGTATAGTATTCTCAAGAAAAGAACAGTGTGGCTCACCCTGGTCAAGCACCTCAATTTCACAGTTAACAAATTAGTCCTTGGTATGTGCAAAGCACGTCCGGAGCTTTTCACACGTATGCTCCCCTATTCAACAGATACCAGACGTTTTTCAAGAAGGGACAGTGCGCTAAAAAACAAAATTCAGAGAACTTCCAATATCTGCAATCATTGAATTCTTTATTATTTCAATCTTTAAAAAGCCTCAGCCAACGCGTTTTGTTCCATTGGAACTTCGTCAGGGCTCGATGGTCATTTGAGGTTCAATACAAGGGGTCCCAGGTCATACTAGACCGTATACATTCACATTCTCCATCTTCGCAACGTCTTTGTATAAATACACAAGAAAGGTTTAATCTATTTCGTCAGAAAGTATCAAAAGTGCCCCAAATCCTGGCACACAAACCTCTAATGTTCATGTTTGAACTTTTGAGGTACTGTGGTTCGGATTCAGAAAAAAGGAATCAGAAAGTCTGTGGTATTTGATACGACCCGTGGTCCTCCAAGGGCAATAATAAGCTTCTTTTTTTTTTTCGAGTTCCCGCTACGACGGCTTGGTTCTTCTTATTAAGGTCGAATGGCCATATGACTGGTGGGCCATTTTGCCACGCACAATTGGATATTACAAAATTACTTCCGCTTTTACTGAACCAGGACCTTATCACTACTGGACCTTTGAGTTTACTACTTTTTTGAGGGCTTATTATTGCCCTCAAAAAAGGATGCTTGTTTCCAGTCCAGGGAGGACCTGGTCTTGCAGTTGGGACTGGATTTTTCCCATAAGGAACAGGGTTAAGACTGATTTGCATATGTCTGAGTCTGAACTGAAATGGCATGGGGAGGAGAAAACGATGGATTAAGGCCCAGGTCTCTGAACTGGGGTGAATGTTTGACATTGTGCAGCATTCTGTCCATCAATTGTTCTTTTTGCACTAGCTGGAATCAGTAAAAGTCAGACTACTAATTGTTGGGTATTTTTTAAAACAAGGTGCACATGCATAAAACCCTGAAAGAAAGAACCCTGAATCAGCAGCAAGGACTCATTATTAATGTTAAACATAATGCAAACAGTAAAACAGAAATTGTGACATGGTACAAAATTTCATGATGAAGACTTCTCGTGACAAGTTTTGTTTATCGGACTGCTGAAGCAATGAGGTATGATCCATCTTATTCACTCGGTGTAAGGCTATGTCCAGTACATTGTCTTGGGCCCATTATTGTTTATGTTGTTCTTGTAAGGTGGAATTTCTTCTATCTTGATTAAATGTAATCCTTTTTATGTGAACATGTGATGTTTTCTTTATTTCTGTGATTTTTTTATTTTGTTAGTTTGCGTTCCTGGGGCAAGTGCATATGGGCAGGAGCTGTGCAAAACATTTTTCTTTTTTTCTCTGTTCTTTTTCCTTTACAGTTTTATATCACAGGCACACAGGTTCAGGTGTACACAATTGTGATGTTTTTTTGACAGGCAGGTTTGAGTGGCCTTTCTACTTTGTTAACTATGGTTGATGCCACCTGGGACGTAATGCTTTAAGGAGGCCTACTTCGGGAATTCAATTATTTGCATAACAAACAACATTATTATCACTTGGGTAGTGGAGGTTTTGCTCCACTCACTAACTGGGTAGAGGGTAAATAATGCAGCACTTGGTGAAATCATGTTGGCGTAGTTTTTATTTCCCTCAAAAACAGTTTATAAAGGGGGTCGGGGGGAAAATTTATCGACCTAGTATCCCATTCCCCTAGACATCACAAATCACAAAATAGGGATACCTGGTCAGGCAGTGTGTATTGTCGTACAACAAACTATGGAGAAAAGAGACAACATGCTACATGAAACAAGTCATATCTGGCTGAGAAATTCCCATCCGACCACCCTTTACTGGCGGAATATCATCATGTGGGAGTTGGTACTTGATCCTATTACTGCCCAAACCTTCAAGCGATGGTGCAGGTATGGATCATTCATAGATGCTCTAGCCAGGAATATGCTTGAAGAATGGAAAGAAAGAGGTGCAGTGCTCTAGTAACAGTGAAAATAAAATTGACTACTCAAACAAAAAATTTGTTTAATGGAGATTGTTAGAGTGTCAAACTTAAAACCACGCCCTGTAGTGGGAATTAATAACTACAGAGTTGCGCTGTGCAGGACGGTCGACATGTTTCAGCCATATGGAACAATTGTCCGGCTTTCTTCAGGACCCAAATGGTGGAACAGCTACTGCATTTTAATAAAGTGTAGTGAGAAAAAAAAAGGAAAGCTTAATACTTTACAGTACAGGAATCTCAATGGACCTTGGAACCCCAATGTGTCCAGGAGAACTAGATTTTCTTTTCCTGTTGTAACAAAGAAAGGAGCAAAAACTAACAATTCACATATGCATATATATACACGTGGCCGCTTGAAACACATAGAAACCGTACAGACAACACACAAGCATAAGTACATTATACTTAGCAACAACTTAGGAGTATTATGTTACTCACACAGAGAGGAATTGCCCTCTACTGAGGTACTCACCCAGCTTTATGTGGGAGAAGGCCTCACCTCACCCGGCAACCTACTCGGGAAATAGAGGCCCCGCTCTATTTTGCAGAAAAGGAGAAAAACACACATTGAAAATATACAGTGTGTCTAGCTCACTGGCATCGCATAAAAACCTACTTTACAAAATAACAGACAACACCCCCCCAAATCATGACCCGAATATGTGATCAGCATCTGTCACATCTATTTGACTTTATTATGGTAGATAAGCCTAATATGGAATAGGCCGTCCGATCGGTACCTCCACTTCCGCTCGGATGATCGAGTGGGGTACCGACGGATAGGTGAGTCTCTGGGGTTTAGGCAGTTTTTCTTACGCCTATTTTCTCTGCACTTTTATTTTATTTGAAACGTGCTTTGTTCATCAAAGCCATTGCTGCCTAGGCTTTATGCTGGACTTTGGCTCTTTTTTCTAACATATTGAGATATACAATTTCCCCTGCTTATCTACCATAATATCACACTGTGGTTAGACTAAGCAAGACAGGAGGGGTTAACACATCTTTGCCATTTTTCCAAACAAACATTGGCAAAATCACTTAGGAATTCCTATAAAGTCAAATAGATGTGACAGATGCTGATCACATATTCGGGTCATGATTTGGGGGTGTGTTGTCTGTTACTTTGTAAAGTAGGTTTTTATGCGATGCCAGTGAGCTAGACACACTGTATATTTTCAATGTGTGTTTTTCTCCTTTTCTGCAAAATAGAGCGGGCCTCTATTTCCCGAGTAGGTTGCCGGGTGAGGTGAGGCCTTCTCCCACATAAAGCTGGGTGAGTACCTCAGTAGAGGGCAATTCCTCTCTGTGTGAGTAACATAATACTCCTAAGTTGTTGCTAAGTATAATGTACTTATGCTTGTGTGTTGTCTGTACGGTTTCTATGTGTTTCAAGCGGCCACGTGTATATATATGCATATGTGAATTGTTAGTTTTTGCTCCTTTCTTTGTTACAACAGGAAAAGAAAATCTAGTTCTCCTGGACACATTGGGGTTCCAAGGTCCATCGAGATTCCTGTACTGTAAAGTATTAAGCTTTCCTTTTTTTTTTTCTCACTACACTTTATTAAAATGCAGTAGCTGTTCCACCATTTGGGTCCTGAAGAAAGCCGGACAATTGTTCCATATGGCTGAAACATGTCGACCGTCCTGCACAGCGCAACTCTGTAGTTATTAATTCCCACTACAGGGCGTGGTTTTAAGTTTCACACTCTAACAATCTCCATTAAACAAATTTTTTGTTTGAGTAGTCAATTTTATTTTCACTGTCACTAGAGCACTGCACCCCTTTCTTTCCATTCTTCAAGCATATTCCTGGCTAGAGCATCTATGAATGATCCATACCTGCACCATCGCTTGAAGGTTTGGGCAGTAATAGGATCAAGTACCAACTCCCACATGAAGATATTCCGCCAGTAAAGGGTGGTCGGATGGGAATTTCTCAGCCAGATATGACTTGTTTCATGTAGCATGTTGTCTCTTTTCTCCATAGTTTGTTGTACGACAATCCACACTGCCTGATGAGGTATCCCTATTTTGTGATTTGTAGTTTTTATTTCATCATTTGCTTCATACATTTCTAGCATTAAAAAAAGTTGAGGCGAGGCAACACACAAAATCAAATGGTTATAGTGTACACAACGCAAGGTACAGTCTTCAGACATTGATTTCAACCTAACAATGAGATTAAGCATGTTTTCCTAGTGTGAGAAACAAGAATGAAGGTTTGAAACCTACGTTTCAGTGGCTTGAAGGACTAAAAAAGAATGAGTTGTCCAAGTGGTGGGGTGGGGTTACCCTGAAAACGCTACTTAGAAAGTAAAAAAGTCTGCATAGAACTTAGGGTCCTCACCTTCCCAACTTCAATGATCTGGACCCGGATCTACTAAATATGGAAGGACAATTTACATATTTTGTCATTTATCATGATGAGAATATTAATTCAGCATGTTGATAGAAAATGTACCAAACTCCAAGCTGATATCTGGAAGAAGAAATCAGTCAACTTAATCTTACTGAGGCCACCCCTATAAACTATGCTATCTTGAAAGACCAAATCTCTTCCCATCAAGCATTAGTTAAGAATAGGAAATGAAACAAAATCATGTACGATGACGGTGATTATGCCCACGGCCGCATCTTCACCTTTGAAAGAAGGTTTGATGATATACAGGTCCCCAAGAACACAACACCAGTCGCTTCCAACACAGGCAGCATCTCTAGGAATAGTGCCAGCTCAGATGCTTCCTCAATGAATGAACCCAACGCAGAGGGAGGCAAGGAGACTGAAACACAGGGAACATGTTCATCGACATTTCTAGAGGAGGCAACAAAAAACTAAGAGAAAAACCAAAAGAGGGGAGGAGGAAAAATCGTAGACAAGGACGGGTCTTAACGAGAATACAGAGAAAGCAACTGAACAAAAGCTAATGTAATTGTTATCTGAACAAAGTACTGTTGATGATCTTGTAGTACACTTATCGGATTATACGTTGAGCATGCATGAGAAAAATGTCTTGAATAAAGGACTTGGATTCTATCCTGTATCCGTGGGTATGTTTTCAGAATTGCACATTGATTTGTTTAAATTTGTGTGAAAAGCTAAGCTGAAATATCGTTTGCCACTAATTATACTGAGCGTACCACAGAAAGAGCTATTGTACCACCAACATTAGTCATGCTTTCACAAGTCAAAGATGTATCCACACTACTATCTCTTGACTCTAACAATGAGTCCTCAATAGAGCACGTCCTGGATAGCTTGAACATCATACAGGACTACCTCTGTGACAGTAGTCTATAAGCAGCAGATTCACACCTTAACAGCATTGACGTTTTCTTTAAACTTGTTACTGATGACTTACACCACTTAGAGGACAGACTCAAGTAAAGCCACATGAAATATACCATGGACAATCTGACGACACATGAGAGGAAAGCCATCACCAGTCTAAAGAACAATCAGTCCCTTGTAATAGGAAAAGCTGACAAAGAAGGTAACGTTGTGGTTATGAACAGAAGTGACTATGAGGGAGAGGTAATGAGGCAGCTTAACAACATGGCAAACTACTCTAAACTGACACATAATCCATGTGCACAAGCCTCCTCTACGATTAATACCCAACTTGCGCACTGGAGGTAAGTGGACCTTCTATCGGACACAGAGCAAAAGTTTCTCAGCATCAAAGACCCCAGATACCCCTCTATCTATCTTCTAGCGAAGATACATAAGAAATGATGTTTCCCGCCAGGACGTCCCATCATCTCTGGGATAGGTTTAATGACGGAGGCACTCTCCAAGTTTGTTGACACTTTCTTACAACCATTAGTAGTCAACTTGCCTATGTATGTCAAAGACAGTATGGACATATTGAACACATTTGAGGACCCTGATTGGAATGAGACAATGTGGTTGGCCACATTAGATGTAGAATCTCTCTAAACCTGCATTAGGCGAGACCTTAGGAAACTGGCCGTAGAACTTTTGCTCTCTAAAAGATGAGCAAACCTCTTTGATCACAACACAATGCTGCTGGAAATCCTTGACAACAACTTTTTTCTCTTTGACACAAAGTGGTATAAACAGCAACAGGGGACCGCGATGGGTTCCAAATTTGCCCCTGTATATGCCAACCTCTTTATGTGGTGGGTAGAACACACATTCTAATGGTCAGCAGATCCCTCATATTAGACGAGGCACATCCAGTTCTGGGGCAGTTAAATTGATCATTTAGACAGGTACTGGACCAGAACTAAGAGAGTACTTTGATTTTCTCAATGACAACACCCTGAATGTCCCCTTTACTCTAGAAATGTCCCAAGCCAGTATACACTTTTTGGATATTGTGCTATACATTAAGAACAACAGACTAGAAAGTACTCTACACAGTATCCTACCCTTCTCCAGCTCACATCCAACTTCCACCAAGAACTCCATCCCTTATGGGGAGTTGCGACGCATCTGCAGAAAACTGCAGTGAGGAGGCCAACTTTGCGACACAGGTCAGACTAGCCACGGATAGATTCAAGAGGCGGGGCTATGATCAACGTATCTTACGCTTGGCAGAGGACAGAGCTAAGGACGGCAACAGAAAGGACACACTGATTTGCAAGAAGCACAAAACATCTGACCTAGACGATCAAAGGCTCTCATTTATCACAACAGACTCTGCACTGAACCATGAGGTTTTCAAAGTGCTTGGGAAATATTGGACATCACTCAAGGGTGTACCAGGGGTCAGTAACCTCATTTCAAAGAAGCCTTCTCTTACATTCAAAAGAAGCAGAACCATCAGGGATGCGCTGTGCCCTAGCTACACATTACCTAGCAATACACAAAACCACAAAGTTGGCTACATAAACCCAGTGGCTTCTATACCAGTGGTAGTTGCAACATATGAAGTTTTGTTTGCAATAAGACTACTAGCTTTAGCTACAACACAGGAACACGTTACTTGGTACGACACTTTATCAACTGTCTCACCACCTATGCAGTCTATGTACTGATATGTGGATGTGACAAGATCAATATTGGCAGTACAACAAGGCAGCTCAAGACTTGCATTCAAGAGCATCGCTGGGCATGCCTGAATGGGGACACTACATATGCATTGGTTTCGCATGAATGTAAAAGTGGTGTTGACAAAACTAAATTTTGAATCAATGGCATTGACGTTTCTAAAGGCAACGTGATAGGCGTTGACAGGGAACTTGCACTCAGACGGTTGGAATGGATATGCAATCTCCCCTGAAACACACTGGGTCTCAACACTGACAATGAGATGCATTATTTTTGTGAGAATCTCTTGCAGGGTCCCAAAACACCACATGCCTTTTAACACCATGGGGTACAGAGATGCATTGTGAAATTAAAAAACTGGTATTGCTTTTTCCAGGGTTATAACTGCTAACAATGCCGCACCCAAGAGACAAAGTAACCTTATTGCCCTGGTTAGAATTCAAGAAATAGTTTATGTGCAGAACATCTGCAATGGTTTCAAATAACACAAATATGATGATATGTTGCACTTAGGATATTGTAACCCTACTTCTCAGTTTGTAGTGAATGCCAGTGAACACATGTTTATCATCTGTCTCCACTGTCACTTTAATGTGTAATCCCCTTTTCCATATTTTGCCCTCTTTCACGTTTTATAAAAACACCATATTGTGTGACTTTCTGATCTCCACAAGGGTATTCTCATTTCTAGCATTCTATTTTTTCCTTGGATCTTCCTGTTCACCTTCCTGGGTTGTTGCAGCTAACTCCCAATAATACTTTTCTTACTAATGTTTTCTGGGGACAAGGACGTCTTTCTACTTGTGCAACAGCAGTTAACTATATATGTTCACATGTATTGCTTATTGCCTGCACACCTCTCAACGAATTAAGTTTTTTTAGCCTTTTCCCTATGGTTCATAACATGAATGGTTTCTTTATATATTTCTCATTCGCCTTTAACGTTTTAACATTTGGTCAGACAACCTACTACCCGCTAAATCAGACGTAATACAGTTTTAAAAATCTTCTTATAGGCACACTTTATATTTGATAACTTTATTTCGGTCATAGACCATAAAAGTGCAGATAAAATACATACAAAGCACAATAATAAAAACCATAAATATAAACAATTGGAGTGGATAATAAAAGGTTATTAAACAGTAAGTTATCAAAAAAGAGTTAGATAAAAAAATATTTAAAAGGAACAAGGGAAAGGGGGTGCAGTTAATTCAAAATTCTTCCATTTGACCATAAACAATGCCTTTCCTTCTGTGCCACATACCATGTAGGAAACAGGAAACAGCAAAGACAATGGGGGGGGGTATCATATGTTAAAACCCTACGCGCCTGCTCACATTGCCTAAGTCCCAAGTTTCTACATAGGGGGATCAGCCAACATTTTCGTATTTTACTGTACGCCGGGCAAAAGAACATAACATGCACAACATCTTATCTTCTCGGTTACAGTTACAAGCTGGGCAGGTTCCCTCATCAATATTGGCCCATTTGGAAGTAAACGCCAGAATGGGCAGGCAGCCGTGTCTCAGTTGGATGTATAGTTTCCTTGCCAGGGGAGGTTGCACTAGATCTTAGAATTCCTCCCTCTGGGAATCAACTTTTACCAACAGAAACATAGCAGAGAGGCTGCCCAGGGTTGTCGAGCACTGTAGTGCATGGGTGTTTTGATGCCTCACATGGGCCAGCAACTCTAGCCTAGGTATCCTCGGGCAGGTCAGCTCAGGGGTCTCCCATAGCTGAGGCAAACCTACGTAATAGGAAAGAGCCTTAATGTGAGATAACCAGAGAATGTTTTTATTCTTTATTTGTCCCCATGCCGCAAGAAATTCCGCTCTGTAGGCTGAGAGCTCGGGTACAGACCAGAGCCTTCTCCAGTAGAGCAGGGGTCGCGCAGCTACCAATTCCTTAATAGACTCCAGACCCAAATCCAGTCGCAGGGGTGTAAGCGGTGTACTCTGAGTGAGGCCCACCAAGTTTCTCATGAAGGACTGTTCAACCTTTAGGACGCTCAATGCATTTTTGTGTCCCCAGAGTTCTGCGCCATACACAGCTCCTGTCCTGGCCTGTAGTCTATATATCTCAAGGATGGGAGCAACAGGTTTAAAAAACGATGTTTTGTGGAGTTTACCAATACCCCCTATAATCTGTGAGAGTCTCAGGGCAGATTTGGATATTTGGTGGCCCCAATCAAAGTCCTCTGTCAACGTGACACCAAGGTAGACAAAGGTTTTTACCAGTTCAAGAGGGATGCTTTTCAGAACAGGGTTAGGGCGGGTGTGCCTCGGGGGGTTAAAGATCATGAACTTCGTCTTCTCCAAGTTTACATCCAATCTCCGCGAGGCACAGAAAATTACAAACCCGTCCAGAACCCGCTGGATGCCTGTTGACGTTCGGGATAGCAACAGAGTGTCATCCGCGAACATCAGAGTTGGCACCCGACCAGTGGCTAACCAGGGAGCGTCATTGTCCTTGACACCATTTAAGGCATCCACCAAGCCATTTATGTAGAGGCTAAATAGTGTCGGAGCCAGGACGCACCCCTGACGAACA
This sequence comes from Lissotriton helveticus, assembly GCF_964261635.1. Taxonomy (NCBI): domain Eukaryota; kingdom Metazoa; phylum Chordata; class Amphibia; order Caudata; family Salamandridae; genus Lissotriton; species Lissotriton helveticus. Next base: position 1,173,711,495 of record NC_136059.1, on the reverse strand, counting down.
CCCCTAGATACAGGGAAGCGGGCCGAAAGGTCTCCATTCCTGCCACACCTAACCTGAGCGTAATTCCCTGCATGGAATCTAATGAAGACGTCGAGTAGATACGACGGGAGGCCCAATTCTTTCAATACCTTCCACAATCTTTCCCTGGGCACAAGGTCGAATGCGGCCTGCAGGTCTACAAAAACAAGGTAGAGGCTGCCACCCTCTACTCTTGCAGTATTCCAGAATAGGACCTGGAGCCTAAAAATGTGGTCCAGGTTCGAGATGCCAGATCTAAATCCGGCCTGGAGAGTGGTCAATATTTCATGTTCCTCCATCCATCCCTGTATCCTGTCCAATATGATCCTACCCATTAGTTTTTGAGTTGTATCTATAAGGCTAATGGGCCTATAATTAGATGGGGTTAGCGGGCAACCCTTCTTGTAGATGGGGACGATCTCCGCTACCAACCAGGTTTCCGGTCGGTCGGACCCCCTAAGGACCGCATTGAACAGGATTACAAGGTAGGGTGCCCAGATTTTAGTCTGGGAACGAAACAGGTCACCTGGCAGTCTATCAAGGCCTGGGGCTTTGTTTGGGAGAAGTCTTTCAATAGCAGATTCCACTTCCATGAGGGAGATACCCTCTCCGATTTCGGTAGGTGTCGCCTCCCGATTATCCAGGTGGTCCAGCCGTGATCCTGCGCCTGCGACCCCCAGTGGACAAGGCTCATATGAGAGGTCAGGGGCAGGGGATGACAGGAGGGCTGTGGCCCCATCTAACATCTGATCCAGACCTAATGTTGTGTGATCATCACACTCAGGACTTGTGTAAAGCTCTCCAAAATGTGCCTCCCACACTGAGGGAGCAATGTTTGGGGAAATGGCCTCACCTCCTCCTCTTGCACCTGAGTTAACTATGGCCCAAAACTACTTGGCATCCTTTAAAAGGAGCGCAGATCTCAGCTCTTCCCACCTCGTTTCCTCCCACTCTCTTTTACCCCTAATGATTGACTTTTTGTAAAGCAGTCTAGCTGACCTAATTTTTACACTATCTTTGGTTTTAACTGCTATAAGGAGATCCCTTTTTGCCTTCTTGCAGGTATCGTCAAACCAGGGGTGTGGCTTATCCCCACGCCATTTATTTCCACTCAATGGATAAAACACGTCCCCAAGTGCCACAGCTAGCTGCCTATGTATTTCAACGGCTTGTTGGTTTAAAGCCGAGTCGTCCGACTAGTTGATTCGAGGAACAGCGATCTGGTATATTTTAGCAAGCCTACTAGGGGAATCCAGGAAATAGGGCCATTTAACCCTTTGCCTGTTATTAGTTAGCTTAAGGGGTATGGCCACAGTATTGGGGTTAGGTTCAGGATTTGTTAATCCAAAGGACCCAGGCTTGAGGGTCAGAACTAAGGCATTATGATCGCTATCTTGCCTTGGTAAGACTCTAAATTCTTTCAAGCTGACCCAGTGTTTTGTTTCCATCATAATATAGTCAATGGTAGAGTTTTGGTCTGTCCTATTGAATGTAGCTGCTCCTGGACGGTCCGGATCCAACCTCCCATTGCACGCCCGCAAAGATGTTGCAAGGGAGAAAGACTTAATTTGGAGGACCAACGGGGTCCATGCCCTAACCGGGAGGATCTTGGGGTGTAGTGTAGTTCCTATCAACCCAATAGGCTCTGCGCATTGGAATAATACCTACAGCAGTAAAGGCCTAGACCAGACGTTAACTAGGTCTACTACTGTCGATACTAGACTTAAAGTTTTGGGTTTGCCAGCTTAGCTCAGAGTTCACTAGAAACTTTCTCGAATGTTCAAGGAGGACTTAACTTCCCTGATTAGACAAGAAGGGATTTAGTTTCTGACAACCATAGAACATGACAACTTTGCTCTCCCCTAATCAAGAGTATATCTCGAGAGTCGTGTGAACAAAAGGCAATTTATTTTACTCAGTCAGTACGTGCATTCTTAGTCTCATCAGAATGTAGAGAAAAGGAAGAGACGGGCGTGTTCAATAAAAAGGTGTTATTTATTGATCAGTCTCTTCTCGTACAAGAGAAATGGATCGATATTATTGCAATACTTATAGTTAAGTAAAGTGCATACATTAAAAGCAATAGTATAAAGTAATACTGTACAAACATTGATATTGTTTCTAAGCCATAAGATGTTTTAAAATGAATAAAATATATTACATACACATATACATTTGACTAAACGTACTCAACTGGTGTTTCTAGATACGCCTACCCCGTGTACCTGACCTAAGCCTAATACGTGGGCGGGAATAGAAAGTTACAGTTTAAGTTAAGTTTGTTTTTGCCAAGTGAATAACTAAAGAATTCTCTGTGAGGGGTTATTCAGTTCCGTACCTGGAAGTTAGGATGAATGAGGAATGGTATCTCTCTCTCTGGTCTCGATATTCCAGACTGCCTGCGAGGGCTACCCAGAAACGCCGGGGCTGGATTTCTCGGCAGGAGAAAGCAGCGCATCTCTCAGCGCGTCAGGAAGGCGGGGCTGCTGCCAGCGGGGTCTGCTCTGCTCTTGGCTTCGGCAAGTATGGCTGCTCCGTCTCGTCACCACGCGTGTGTTTGCATAGGGCAAGATCGGTAATATTTATACCTTTAAGGTGCCGAGATTGACGTAAGGATGGACATAGATACGTCAATAAGGATGTCATACGACTTGCTCGTTAGCACATTCTTTTACTGAAGTTCTCGGTGAAATCAAAACAATGGCCGCAGGGTTTTGCCCAGGTTGTCATAGGTTTGATTTGTTATGAGAACTCTGTATGCCTTATTAGGGGCTGGAGGAATATCGCTTGTCTAATTAGATCGCAAGCGTTATGACCTAATCAGATAACACGTTCCTGTGCCGTAGTGTGACTGCGTCAGATAACGGTATCTGCATCATGGGGGTTTTCTGCCTCATGGGCTGACTGCTAGTTAACTTGTTAGTTTGCTAACCAGAATAGGGTCAGGAATAGGGGGATCGATTCAGAACCTATAGGAATACATGACATCCACTCCACGCTAACTATGGACATATTTACTAATCTAGGCATAGTATAACATAGTACAACATACTATAGAGTATAGTGTATACCTTACCACCCCAAAATACATAAATGCATTTTGAAATTTTCAAATATACGGAAAAATTGCAGACATATGTATTGTATGCACTCAAGCTGTAGAATAAAGCTAAAGTAATCACGCATTTGTATACATTATTGCTTATTTGATATATGAGAATTACACATGAAATGGTTTCTTAAATACAGAAAAAAAGTTCGAGACCATTCCATCACAGAATAAAATATTTATGAACATACCAGCGGGCAGCTAATGTCTATAAGCTATCTAAATTTTAGAAACCTTAGTTCTCTAAGAATAGTTCTTACTTTAAGCAGAAGATAGTGTCCCGAAAAATATGCAAAAATATTTTGGGGCTGCTGAAAAATTGCTGTCCGTGAACTGGAGGTAAAATCTGTTCATGTGACTTTATTTTTAAAGTTGAAGGCCGAATTCAGGGAACGCCGTGTGCGAGCTTGCTCAAAAGTCTCTATTTCTGTTCTGGAGAGAACATCATATCATTTAGGCTTTCGAAAAAACTGTCAACAGCTTCCTGGGAAAGTTCCACTAACTCGGAAATAGGTGTAATCATGCATTCATGCGCATGATTGTCTCCATTGACATTCTGATTTGTATTACTGACAGAAGGTCGTACCTGTTCGATGCTGCTTTCATCTTGAACTTCACTACCCATCAATCGTAGTGGTGAAGCTTCCACGAATGCCGTCATCAGGATTGGTAGCCTTTGAGGGCAGCACAAAGCGTGAACCTTGATCGGGCTCAACAATGTTTCAGCATCCATCGGCGCATCCGATTGTAGCGTCAGACAGGTGTCTAACACGCATTCTTCTCCGCATAGCAGACACCTCAATACAGGTAAAACACATCTTTGCCACATTGGTCGAAATGATAGAAACCAAGTCATGTTCAGGTCTCTAAGCCGGGAGAGTCCCAGGATTTTTGATATCCGGTCCCGGTATCCAATGGCTAGGATTGTTTCTTCCCTTGTCGCAAGAGTTTTGTCTGTGACATGGGTTGCCATAACGAAAAATAAGGACTAAGAATAGGATTCCTGCAATTAGTCCCAGGATCAGGGGAAGTCCGCCAAAAATCGAATGGACGAAATCTGGAAAAATACCCAGTATGGCTTTGAATGGTGTTAATGCCATCGAAAATACTGTCTTAAATACCTTTGAGACCCCATTGGTATCAGAAATATTTAAGATTTCATTCAGGATTTCCGCGAAATGTACGGGGGAATTAGTTGATAATAATGTATGTATCTCTGCAGTCGTCCTTGCGACTTGTAGATCATACGTTTCTTTTGATGACGAGAGCCTGGTAGGCGTCTGAAGAAGCACTGTTTTCATTCTGCTTAAAGTATCTATTCGAATAGAAGTAATTTTCAAATCGGGCCATGCCCTTGCCTCCCTGTCTGGGAAGGAGCTGGGGAACAATGAGCGTCCACAGCACTTGACCTTCGCAGTCGTAGTTACTAGATAAGGAGTCCCGGGCATAAGACTACAACATCTGCGGTCTACAATTAGAATGTAACTCCCATTATAGAGTCTTTGAAAGAATGGTTCTATTTCTGTTGCAGGTGCGCCTTGCTGGTGACATGAAAGGTTGTATGAATTCCCTTCACAGGCTCCATGCAAACTAATTCCGTTACACAGAAGTGTGCCACTTAGTGACATCGCACAATTGTTGCCACTAAGAAACACTTTCTGTCCTTTATTACTGACACATGCATGTGAATAGGGCAGGTTCCATGTTGTTTTAAGGTACCCCTTTCCCAATTTCTCGTACATGCCAGCCTGTATATATTTTTGGCAGTATTGAAACCTGAAGGTTGAGATTGGAATATTTATTATCCCATGTATTATCCATTCACTGACAGGTCGTTCTGACATTGTCACTGGTAATCTTTCGAGTTTTTCAATGCTCAAGATTGTATAATCAGCACCCTTTTGTGCCATACTGATTTGTCTATCAGTAAGGTTAAAGATTTGGAATAATGACGTTGTGTTGATTAAACGCCAAGGCACATAGCCTGAACGCAGATTTTGTAACGTCCAGCCAAGCTGTACAATAGAGCGCAATTGTGACTGACCGTGTTGTAATAACAGTAAGTCTTGCGATAATATATCGATTGCTGACGACACAATGCTGTCCAAAGAAAAAATTCTGGAGGACAGAGTCATTAACCCATTGTCCACTACAGAAAGTGATTTTTCCAAATTAATACGGTCAATTTCCCGTATTCTCTCTGCTGTTTCAATTTGAGTAACCTTCCAGGCCTCATTGTATGCTGCATATACAGAGGCTGCTATGAAACGTTTTTGACGCTGTTTGCGTGGTCCCATAGTGAAATCACGCAAGTCAGCACCATCAGTAAGTAAAGTTAGGTGTTGCTTAATTTCTGCCAGTGTGGAAGTTTGTAGCCACTGAAGGCATAATTTGCCCACACTCTAGGTGGTTATTATCCCTGGGTGATGTCTTTGAGGATATCTAGGGTCTGGCCTGGTCATTTTGAACCCCTGTGTTTTGTTCAGGAATCTGTCTTGACAGTTATTAGTATCTGTGGGGCAGATCAACCACTGTTTCCAATCAGGATGTGTTCTGTTTTGGTTTAATATATGGTTTACGTCTATCTCTTCATCTGTAGAAGTGTTGCTAAACATTGCTGGCTTTGGAATAGACGGTTTATTTAAATCTTTGATTTTGGCTAGGCCAAGACAGGTGGTTTGTTGAACAGTGTCATTTAAAAATATCATTTGTTCTGGGATCATGCAGGCTCTAAACAAAGCTTCTATACCCTGTACTTGCCATTCTTTTGTACCCCAAAAACTTTTCAACTCAACATTTTTGTCCCAATAATCAAATCCAAAAGTATTCATTTGTTCAAAAAATGAGTCTGAATAAATCAATTTTGTGTTGGTTATCATGGTCTTGGTCCCTGTTTTGTTTGACAATTTAAAATAAAATGTTTCAGCATTACTTATGTTAAAACCTGAAAAGTATGAATATTTGTCGTAAACGGTTCTTGAGCTCCCTTTTGGAGGTGTTGCACAATGTTCCCATTGATTATAATTTAAAACATTTCTTGGTTGTGCAGATTTATGTAGAAAATGGTTACCATAGTGGTTATAGCAATACATACTATCATAATTTGTAGAACCCTGCAAATAATCATGTTTGGTAAATTTAGCAGACATTACTAAGTCAGACATCATATTATTAATGCTTTCGAAGTCCCAATCATCAGCAAATGAGTTTGGTTTTACAAAGTCACTCAAGGAGATCTTAATTTGGTGTGGATATTTCAGGATCTCGACCGGACCATAAATTTCATAGTCAGTGTTGTCCCAAGCCACCCCACCAGGTATCGGATTGGCTGTGAAGTTGGCTGAAGAAAGTTCTCTTTTCTCGATGTGTGAAGATGTGTGTGGTTTGAGGATCAAGTTGATTTTCTGACTTGCTGTGTCCAATTTAGCATATTTTCCCTCAATGAAGCGTCCCAAAGTAAGTACCATGATGAGCCAAAGTATGAGGATAAATGCCCCAAAACCCACCCAAAATTCAATCCATGGAGAAATCAGATATGTTTCTTTCAGTTGTTTCAAAAGTTCCTTAGCTTTATCTTTAAAGGTTTTTGATGATGGCTGTGTCTTTGATTCACTGAAGCCTTCAGAGGAATCATCGAAGTTTATGAAGTAGCCGGATGCAGTTCTGTCAATTGTTCCAATTGCTTCAGGATTTCTGTTTCTTGCATTTTCACTTGGTACTTCATTATAGATTGGTGTGTCTCTGCTAAATGTTTTTATTTGGGTTTTCAGAGGTCTTAGTTCTATTGCATTGTTGCATAGTCCTTGTTGTTCTTCTGTAGGCCTTTCGAATGTGATGAGCCTCTTCGTTAGGACCTCTGTACTGGTAGCAAACCTTGGTGTTCTGCTACTTATTGGGAGTCCACTTGGCCTACTGTTTGTTATCGGCCACATGATTGTGGTTTTACCAGGTCGATGGATACAACTCGGTTCTCCTTTTTACCAGCAAGTGGCGGTAGTACAACTGATCTTGTCCCGTTGACAGACAAGACAAGAACTGCTTTTCTGTAAGAAGGCCCAAATTCCTTCTTTACCGCGATCTTCTCCCTGACTAGATCCCCGACTTTTGGAATCCAGACAGGTCTTGCTGGGACAGGTGGTGGTTCTTCAGTGGTTGTTGGCTGTTGTTTCAACTTTATGTTGCTCAGGTCTTTTCTTGTTTTGTTTAAGTCCTGCAAAATAGCCAAACGGTCTTTGATATCAAAGCTTTTTTCTTTCACCACTGAAGTCTGACTATCAATGTCAGAGATCATCATCCTAGTTCCAAATAATAATTTGTACGCACTGAATCCCTTCAGAGAATTTCTTGGCTAGTTATTGAGACTACGTTGGACACTTATTAGATGTTTGACCCACCCAGCTCCCGAACCTAATATCCTTTCCGTTATAGATTGCTTTATGCCTTGGTTTTTTCTTTACACCATCCCGTACCCTCAGGAAGGAAGTGAGAAGATGCCCGCTGGGCTATGCTCATTTGGTCCTGTTTCTTCTCAGGCTGGAGGGCTAGAGTGTAGACAATGGTCAAACGTAGCATGCTCTTAGCGTATATGCCATTTAGACTCGCAAATCTTTGTATAACAGTCCGGACGTCAGCCGAGTGCTGGTGATCTACATTATAAGTGGAACTAGCCTGTATATGTTAATCGCAACCCTTCCTTTTTACTCCTGATTTTTTCTGGAGTAGAACGACGAGGTATTAAACTGTTTCTCTCCCCACTGCGATCTCTGTTGCAGTTTGGGCAGTTTTTTACAAACATGGTGTGGTGCAGGCTCATGCCTGGCCACCAGTACCTTGATTGTAAATCTTCCAGAGAATCTTTTAGTTTGAGGTGTCTGAGACCCTCGCCCATATGTGCGTCTGCGATTAACAAGTTTCTCCTGTCCATGTTTGGAATCACTCTATCCCCCACTCCAGGGATTCGAGCAAAAGGGACGGAGTTTGCATCGATTATGTATGTATAATTGAGTGGATAGTTGATCGGTAACGCTGAGCAGTCGCCTTTTGATGACGTTTTCACCGCCAGCACTGTTTCACCGTCAATGTATTTTAATGTACGCTTTTTTCGAACTACGGGAGCCGATTTAGTGGCTGCCGCTGCGGCTGTTTCAGCCAATGAATTCCCTACAACGTGAACGCCATCACGCTGATGACTCAGTGAGTGAGTCACGTGAGTCTTTGGTAGTTCTTTTTGTAAAAGAACTATTTGTTCCCAGAGCAGTTTCTGCTTTATTGGTGCATCTGTGTCATCTTTGTAACCGTTTTGAATCCATGTCTGCAAATCCTTGTTATATGATTTGACGCAGTAATATGAATCTGACAATATAAGTGTCGGGAATTCGCGATCCGCATTATCTAGCGCCATTTTCAAAGCTAATATTTCAGTTTGTTGTTCTGAATTAGTTTCAACTGAGTGTGTTTTTGTTAATAGAGGTTTTAGTTTACCTCCGCACCACACTTCTTTTGTAATCCCACATGTGGGGTTGTATGCTTGTTCTCCCCAAACGGGAGGTTGAGCATGTCCGTCTGTATAGATTACACAGGCGTAATGTCGTAAAGGCAGAATGTCGGTTGGCAGAGGATATGTTTTTTCATATTCTAAATTTTCCATTTCTTCTAGTTCTGGATCAAAGTAATAGTATACTTTGTCCGTTTTGATTGAATTCACCCATTGTAACCATTCTGGTTCCAATGTTGTTGTAGGTAAATTACACGGTGTTGTTAGAGCCTCAAAGGCTGATTCTGCTGTTCTGACTGTGATATGTCTACCGTCCGCTTGATCTTTTTCTCTAGCTATTGCGGTTTGAACTGCATGAACAATTTTTTCTTTGTTGCTGAATTTCTGTTCAGCTTCTGTGTACAAGTGTGATTTGAATGCAATTGGTACCTTTTCTCCCTCATTAGAGGTCAGGTATGTGAATCCGCATCTCCCTGGGATGACTCGAATCACAAGATTGCGTGTGTTATCACGTGTTTCTAATTTTGTTTTAATTAGCATGTCTGTTTGTAAGGATCTCAAAATTTCTGTGTGTATTTGAGTCCAATTGGATCTTTTAAAATCTGGTTTTATTAGATCATAAAGGGGTTTGACCCTTTCTGCGTAATTTGCAATGTATGTTCTTCCGAAATTTAGGAAGTCTAGAATCGACTGTAAGTTTTTTAGTGTTCTAGGTGCTTGGAGTACGGCACATTTCTCTAGGAAATTGTCAGCCAGGCTTTTGCCTTCACTTGATAACTCATATCCTAAGAATAGGACTGTCAGATGGGCAATTCTGGATTTTTTAAAGTTGAATTTGTAACCCTCTGCTGCGAACCCAAGTATTATGGTATTCACTCTTTTCAAGTGAGTCTCCAAGTCATCATCTGTTAAGTATATGTCATCGACATAAGATAATGCTTCATCATCATATAGTTGTAGTAATTCTGTTACTCTTGCTGAGAATACCCCCGGGCTGTTCTTGTACCCCTGGGCTAACCGACAGAATTGTTTTTGAGTGCCATTTATTGAGAACGCAGTTAAATATCTGCTCTCTGGTGCTATGTTTTGACAAAAGAATCCATTAGAGATGTCTAAGGTTGTTTTGTATTTTTTGCGCACTATGTTATTCATTAGTGCAGCACTATGTGAGTTTTGCACTGCAAAAGTTTTGCAACATGAGTTAAGGTGTCGGTAATCCAAAACTAAACGATATGAATTGTCTGGTTTGGAGACCGGAAACAAAGGGTTGTTCATTTGTGAGGTGCAAGTTTCAATCACCCCCTGGTATTCTAGCTGATCTAGGATTTCTTTTACCTGTTTTTTAGCTTCTTGCTTAATTGGATACTGCCTTTGCGCAGTAGGTTGTGCTTTTAACTGGATTTTGTGAGGAGGAGAGTCCTCATCCCATCCCACGTGATTTTTATATAAAGCAGGAGCTAGGGCTACTGCCCACTTTCTAGCAAGTGTATATTTTTTATGAATTGGGATATGGTTTGAGAAGGCAGGCATAATTACTTCTTCACCATGAGGGCACTCCCTGACAAACTCTGGTGGCCAGTCTTTTTCAGCTAGAAGGATGTCATAGCCCTTGGAGAGATTATCCCAAAAGAGTCCCCTTATTTTTCTAGTCTTATCCCCCTCTATACGTAATGTTATTTCATATATTTTGTGAGGTTTGCTAACTCTGGTGTCTGCAGTTTCCACTTGAAGATATTCATTCGTGTCCACTGTCTCCAGATGATTCATAAGGACTTTGCGAGCTATGCTCACTTCTGCTGCACTGTCTAGCATTGTCTGAGCCCACTCTCCGTTTTTCAGTTGTGTCCTCAGTATTCTCGGCATTGTTAACTACCTTGATACTGGCTACCTTCTTTTTTGGAAATTGTAATTTCTTTTTTAGCTGAGCAGGTTCCTTGTCTTTGGACTTGGCGTGCTCTTCTCTTTGTTCTGATCGTCCTCTTCTTTCCGATTTCTGCGAGGAAGTCTGAAAAGATTGAGAGGGACGTGTATCAATGTCTTGATATCTATCAGGCTTTTTTATATTATCCCTATTTCTAAGGTTATATCTTTTCCCAGAGGGGTCACTCTGAGGTGACCTGTGTCTTTGGTTCGGAGATTTCTCTCTTCGCATAGGAGACCTTCCTCTGGACTGGAATTTCTTTTCTTTGGGATTGGATTGTTTGTTTCCATCCCAGTTCTTTTTCTGTGATGTTGAATTATTATGAAAAAATATTTTTTCAGGACTTTCAATTAGTTGTGGTTTTACTGGTATTCCACCTAAACTATCTCTACCTAGTTCCTCATAGGATTTTTCTATGATTCTGGCAATTTCAGCTGGTTGGTCTGCTATATCTGTCTCTTTTAACCTCTGGCGGATCATTAGAGGTCAGGTATGTGAATCCGCATCTCCCTGGGATGACTCGAATCACAAGATTGCGTGTGTTATCACGTGTTTCTAATTTTGTTTTAATTAGCATGTCTGTTTGTAAGGATCTCAAAATTTCTGTGTGTATTTGAGTCCAATTGGATCTTTTAAAATCTGGTTTTATTAGATCATAAAGGGGTTTGACCCTTTCTGCGTAATTTGCAATGTATGTTCTTCCGAAATTTAGGAAGCCTAGAATCGACTGTAAGTTTTTTAGTGTTCTAGGTGCTTGGAGTACGGCACATTTCTCTAGGAAATTGTCAGCCAGGCTTTTGCCTTCACTTGATAACTCATATCCTAAGAATAGGACTGTCAGATGGGCAATTCTGGATTTTTTAAAGTTGAATTTGTAACCCTCTGCTGCGAACCCAAGTATTATGGTATTCACTCTTTTCAAGTGAGTCTCCAAGTCATCATCTGTTAAGTATATGTCATCGACATAAGATAATGCTTCATCATCATATAGTTGTAGTAATTCTGTTACTCTTGCTGAGAATACCCCCGGGCTGTTCTTGTACCCCTGGGCTAACCGACAGAATTGTTTTTGAGTGCCATTTATTGAGAACGCAGTTCAATTTCAGCTGGTTGGTCTGCTATATCTGTCTCTTTTAACCTCTGGCGGATCGCCACGTTTGCTGCTTCACCTTTTATGTTGGCTAATAATATAGCCGAGACCTGCTTGAAGTCTTTTAGTAATTTCATACCAAGAGTTAAAGCGGGCTCTGGACCGTATTCGTCTTGAATTTGTTTTAGCACATCTGGTATTACCGAAATGGATGGAACACCGTGCGTTTTTGTGTAGATGGAAGCAAAGACTGTACCCCAAGTGTCACAGTCCTCAATGTGTGGTGCGATTCCCATTGGAAGACAGATAGTCAGAATCCTGTGTTTTTCTAACGGGGTGGTGTCAGGAAACACCGCCTCTATTTGGGTAATTTTCTGTGCCAACCAGAATGGTATTTGTTCCCGTTTAGCCGGTACTTTACCTAGGCAGGATTGGATGTTCTGTGGTGTAATTTTATTTGTGTTCCCCTGGTGAGGGGTCAGCTGTGGGAGTTTAATCGCTGGCTGAATTGTTGAAGTCCGCATCACATACTGGACTAATTGTCTATGTATTTTTATTAATTGTTTTAGCAGTATTAACAGCTCTGCTGTAGACATCCCTTCGATGTCTGGGTGTGGTGTGTATCCGGCTAAGACCGGCCACGTTGCTCCTGGTCTACCTAAAGGACCGAGCCTGGTGATGTGATTATTATGTTTTAGGACGCCATCAAATAAGAGCAAATGCTCTTGAAATTTGAGTGGTACTTCCACCTCCTCGAAAGGAGTGTACTCATTAGGAGGTTCCTCTATTTTGTAATAGTGGAAGTACTTTGTTACAGCATTTGCTGATGGAAAATGTATCCATGAATAGTATACCTCTGTCTGCCGACATTCGTGTGCCTCAATTACGAATATGACTGTGCCACCTCTAGGTCTCAGTCCATTTTCTATAAGTTTTAAGGTTATAGATCTCCTTTTGATGACCGGGATGAGTATTATATCCTCGTCTGCTGCTTGCATGGTAGCATCAGCTTCTGCGAGTTCAGTTGCTAATCTAACTGCCTCTCTTTCATCCTCATTGTCTGACATTTTACTGTCCAAAAGGTTATTTTGTCTGTTTGCAGATCAGGTTTCTTTATGGAACAAAGATTAGATGCACGATATTTTGGAACTGTTTATCCTTCAACGTTGACTATACCAAGAACCATACATAGGAGTTCCCTCCTGCGAGGTTTTGGAGGATATAACCTTTCACCCACTCCAGACGTCTTTGGAGTATTTGGGAAAAGGGGTCTGAGTGAGAAAGCACGACTGAGTTACTCTAAATGTCTTACGTTAGTTTTATCGCCCTTTCCAAACGCGTTGGGCGCCATGTAGTGTAGTTCCTATCATCCCAATAGGCTCTGCGCATTGGAATAATACCTACAGCAGTAAAGGCCTAGACCAGACGTTAACTAGGTCTACTACTGTCGATACTAGACTTAAAGTTTTGGGTTTGCCAGCTTAGCTCAGAGTTCACTAGAAACTTTCTCGAATGTTCAAGGAGGACCTAACTTCCCTGATTAGACAAGAAGGGATTTAGTTTCTGACAACCATAGAACATGACAACTTTGCTCTCCCCTAATCAAGAGTATATCTCGAGAGTCGTGTGAACAAAAGGCAATTTATTTTACTCAGTCAGTACGTGCATTCTTAGTCTCATCAGAATGTAGAGAAAAGGAAGAGACGGGCGTGTTCAATAAAAAGGTGTTATTTATTGATCAGTCTCTTTTCTCGTACAAGAGAAATGGATCGATATTATTGCAATACTTATAGTTAAGTAAAGTGCATACATTAAAAGCAATAGTATAAAGTAATACTGTAAAAACATTGATATGGTTTCTAAGCCATAAGATGTTTTAAAATGAATAAAATATATTACATACACATATACATTTGACTAAACGTACTCAACTGGTGTTTCTAGATACGCCTACCCCGTGTACCTGACCTAAGCCTAATACGTGGGCGGGAATAGAAAGTTACAGTTTAAGTTAAGTTTGTTTTTGCCAAGTGAATAACTAAAGAATTCTCTGTGAGGGGTTATTCAGTTCTGTACCTGGAAGTTAGGATGAATGAGGAATGGTATCTCTCTCTCTGGTCTCGATATTCCAGGCTGCCTGCGAGGGCTACCCAGAAACGCCGGGGCTGGATTTCTCGGCAGGAGAAAGCAGCGCGTCTCTCAGCGCGTCAGGAAGGCGGGGCTGCTGCCAGCGGGGTCTGCTCTGCTCTTGGCTTCGGCAAGTATGGCTGCTCCGTCTCGTCACCACGCGTGTGTTTGCATAGGGCAAGATCGGTAATATTTATACCTTTAAGGTGCCGAGATTGACGTAAGGATGGACATAGATACGTCAATAAGGATGTCATACGACTTGCTCGTTAGCACATTCTTTTACTGAAGTTCTCGGTGAAATCAAAACAATGGCCGCAGGGTTTTGCCCAGGTTGTCATAGGTTTGATTTGTTATGAGAACTCCGTATGCCTTATCAGGGGCTGGAGGAATATCGCTTGTCTAATTAGATCGCAAGCGTTATGACCTAATCAGATAACACGTTCCTGTGCCGTAGTGTGACTGCGTCAGATAACGGTATCTGCATCATGGGGGTTTTCTGCCTCATGGGCTGACTGCTAGTTAACTTGTTAGTTTGCTAACCAGAATAGGGTCAGGAATAGGGGGATCGATTCAGAACCTATAGGAATACATGACAGGGGTCGGTAATGTGCCAAAACGAATCTTCTTCATCCTGTTCACACACCTCAGGGCTACCCAAAGGCTCGAATTGACAATTGAAATCACCTCCGAGGATTATCACAATTGAGGGATCTAATGCCTGAATAAAAATGTCCAGTGCTTTGATTGTGCTCGATTCCTGCCCATTCTTAACTGGCCTCGAATAAATGTTGATTATGGCTACTTTAGGCTTATTCTGGGGTGATAGTAGCACACATTGGACGTCTGGGGAATTTGTTTGTATTTGAGTGGCATGGGTGCCCAAATGGGTGCCTATCCATATCGATAGACCCCCGATGGACGGCCTCTGCCCCTAGATGTTGCCAGGATATCGAAAGTGACTCGCACTCCCCTCAAGTGACCAAGTCTCCTGCATCATGCAGATATCATGTGCTGAGATAAAGGAGACCCACTCTGGTGTGAGCAGTTTATTTTTTAACCCGGCTATATTCCAGGAGAAGATTTTTAGACATCCTTCCACTACCTCAGCGGTTCCTTGTAGTTCCCCTAGTCCATTTGCAGGGGGGCTATCGCTAACGGGGGCCTTTGGCCGGGTGTTTTCATCCCTTTTTTCCAGGCTGGATACGTCCCCTGTGTCTTTACTGGCTACTTCTCGGTGGAGAAACCAGGCCCCCTGTTGGTACTCCAAATCTCCGTGTCTCCACTACCCTCCCTCATCACAGTATAAGGTATTGTGCCTTCTCCTAGGGAGGTTGTAGGGTTGCATTCCTTCATTACAATTCCTTTGATAGACTCTCCATTTACCAGTTGTAGTGGTGGATTACCAATCAACAGGAGCCAATCCACTTCCTCCAACACGCTATACCTATTCCTGTGTGCTAACATTGGAAGTGCAAACTTATATAAATGTGTGCCCTACCCTGTTTTTCGCCACTGTTGCATTCTGTTTGTTGGATCCCTATAGCCCTCGCTGTGATGGACACTTTTAAAATAGGGTAATCTCGGATGTTGAACAGGGTAGAAGTGGGACAAATGTAATGGGTGGATTTGGCTATTAGTTCTGCTTGGAAGCATGTTGCAAATATAATCCACAGCAAAGGTGTCCCTAAAATTAATTACTACAGTATCTCCTACCGTTTTTTTGGGACCCCTCCCGATCCATGCCATTCTTCTAACAGCAAGTATTTCCCCAGAAACGTTTGGAGGCAAAGGCCGGTTTACATTTAGCCATTGGATACACTTATTTTTTAGATCAGTGTGGTCTTCTCTATTCCCCTCACTTAAAGGTGGAACTCCTGTAATTACTACAACGTAGGGTAAGGATTCTGGGGGTAAATTTATAATTTGTAATTCGACTGGGGTGGGTTTGGGTGGTACATTTCTGTTCCTTAACTCGCTAATTTTACTCCCGATTATACCCTCCTTAGGATTAGATCTAGGTTTGTCAGTATTAGGAATAGGGTTTCCAACAGTCTGATGGATTTGGCCATGTGCGTTATTAGTAAGAGTGGGGGAAGTCGAGACGCGTACAGGCTCAGTGATAGTTGGTGGGACTCTTGCATTTTTATTCTGCGAGGAACAGTTTTTTAGTGACACTGCTCTATCACTAGGTGTATTTTTGGCTGTACCACCGAGCTCGGAAGGAGCGGGGTTCCCCAAGGAATTTACGGGCTTAACAGCTCCTACACCCATATTGTTAAGAGTTGAGGCCAATCTATCTAGCTTAGATACCAAGGGCTTCATATGGGTAGCAATAGTCTGCTCCAAACAGGCCTGTAGATCAGCCACCAAATTTGTTACCCAGTACGGTACTCCTAGAGTCGATTGCGGGGTATTAACAGTTGGTGTTACAAGGTTATGATTCCCCAGATTTTTTTTTTTACCCATTTTTTTTTGTAGTCTTTCCTTTTTGTTTCTGGGGCATGGTTTGTTTACAGCAGGGATTTCCAAAGGAGTGAGAAAATTCAAAACAGAAGAGTTAGCCTCAATATCTATGGGGGCCTCTATAGGAGCTTGGGCACAGGGCAGCTCCGCGAAAGAAGATGTTAGGTAGGAGCTTGAGTCAGGAGCATTGATTTCAATAGTTGAATAGTCCCCTCCTTGGTGGGGCAGACATACCGTAGGAGTAATTGAAAATCTTCTTTCTGTATTTATAATTGCAGTAGCTACAACACCGATAGTTTTTTGCAACGTCTTATCAATTGCCGTTAAACTGGGTAAAGGTTGTGGTGTAGCCGCCTGCAGCCTAGTATTTGGGCGAGATAAAGCTAGTTTTGGTTTTTTACCCAAATGGCTCATTTTTGTAATTAAATAGTGATTAAGTATTACCCCCTTCCTTATTAATTAATACTCCCTCCTGGGAACAAAATGAATAAATCTATGAACAGTATTGGCCAGGGCGTGTTAGGTCCAGATATCAGTACCTTTAGTATATTGTCCAATCTTCGTTGATAACTGCAGCAGACATAAGGGGGGTAGTCCATCCCGTCCTCTTCCGTTCACTGACGGCCACAGACGGTCCCCCCCTTGTCCCGGGCTTCTCCCGGCTCGTTCCCGCGTAGCTTTGGTACCCGCCCCAAATTATAGACCAGTATTGGGGGCAGTAGCAAGCCCCGTCCCAGGTGTGAGCATCCCCAGAGCCTTCTTGGTGTTGGAGTCCAGGAGTAAGAGCAGGGCGTTCTGGAGGATGAAGGTGCAGCCCACAGAAGGTTTCACACGCAGCGGATCCTCGCACATGACCCCTGCAAAGCCCAACACAAGCTCGAATTTGGCAACAGGAACCCCTGTGTTCCGATGTCACTCAGGGACGCAGCGGCAAGGTTTTAAATGCAGCCGGTGTTGGGGGCGATAGCAAGCCCCGTCCCACACTTTATCACTTTGTCCAGATTCCATGAATTCTTGCATTCTTTCTTGCATTCTTTCTTATCTAGCAAGCTATTAATACAACTTTCCCACTAGGCGTCACCCTTTTAAACATATCTTTTTATTCAAGTCTAGCGTCAACATTGTCTTCATGCGCTTCATGCGCTAATTTCGTTTTGTTTTTCATAATATTGACTCATTTGCGCAGCCGCACTCACATCACTCCTCTTGGAGTCATCCATCCCCTTTTCTAATGATGTTTTTCCAACTTCAACACTTTTTCGTAGCCGCTCTAACATTGCTGTTAGCGCTCTAACCTCAAGTGGGCTCGCCTGCCGGAAGCGACGTGCTCGTTTGTGTACGCCGGTTGCCTTAGCAAACGGCATGATCTTAAACAGCAGTGCAGTGCTTTCACTCCATACCACTGCCACTGCCGGACACAGGCCGTCTCTTCACTCAATGGCGGATTACTCAAGTAAGTACTCTTGGACCATGGTTTTTTAACCGCACGAAGGGTATCTTCATGTTATAACTCATCGAGGTTGGTGTTCTAACCTCTAATGGGCTTTATTGTCAGTAATTACGTGTTAGCACATGCACATCTAGTGCTTTGAAAGCAGTTAGATAATCGCCAAGAGGGGCATCACTACTTCTCTTGCTTAATTCTGGACACCCTTGCTTTGGGTTAGGGGTGGACATTGCACCGGGTGACTTGTAACCTGGCAATTCACCGATTGACACATCTATGTATTGGAAAAATAAAAGAGGAAATAGGTAGTAGTGGTCCCTGTAAGGGAAAAAAACAGCACAATCAAAATCAGCCTGTGTCATACACCACAATTTAAGTGTGAATAATTATGTCATTAGAGTTGAATCTGGGGTCCTAAAGTGGCCTAAAACATCTACCACCTATTTATGTACCAGGCTACACTCTTTTACACCTATGGTGTTTCTTTCTGGTCTGGGGTTTATCTCACCAGCTTCCTCTCACAAAGACGCCATGCTCACGTTATTCTAACAGCAGTCTCTCTTTGGGCTGCATTACCCTTTCATCTTCCTACCTTAACACTTATGTATGGGTGTTTCCACCTCTGTTCTGCTTTCTTCTGCTCTGTGCATCACGTCGGACTTTGACCGTCCTTCATTAGCCTTATCTTTTACTTCTAATTCTAATTCTAAACGTCTCCCTATTTGTATATTTATTATTTTTTAATCAAGTGGTTTCTAACCATTTATTATGGTGTATGATATTCACAGCCCTGAAGAAGCCGTTGTGAAGGGTGAAACGCGTTGGCTGTTCTCTACATGTGCAAAAAGGATTTTGAAAAAATAAATTTCTAGCATTGTTGAACTGGGTTGTGCCGAGGCAATTTACAAACATTAAATGTCACCAATTTACATTAGCATGTCTCTCGCTAATTAATGCTATTGTGCAGTACAATAGTATACCTTTCTATTTCTTTTTTTTCTGATTTCTTATTAGAAGTGTCTAAAAGATTTTTGGAGTTCTTGATATTATTGTATATATTGTTTCACAGTAACCCCTGATGAATGGTGGGATCACCAAAATGCATTGGGTATCATCTGGGCTCGTTAAGTGTGGGTGTGTTGCTGTAGGTATTGGCCTTATGTTGATATACAATGCACAAACCCCTTTTTCTCTATGGTGAGCTTCAATAGCACATCCTTGTGCAAATTATTCCCTGGAGTGAGTCGCGATGGCTGACAGTAACCGAGGTTGGAGTTTCGTCTCGCCTTATTTGGAAGAAGACTCGTGAATTGTATGTTGGGATTATGAATTCATAGTTCACTGGGGCCTTTTTCCGTATCACACAGCCATTTTTGTAAATTAGGAGCACCTTGCTGACACAGAATATGGGTGTTCATTGCATCATTTATTGTTTTTAGATATACGATTTTAATTCAGTAGTATGTGACACGTGAGGTTTTCCCATTTCATATCTACCGCTGGCTGATAGACTTTGCACATAAGGGCCTGGTTGTCATTGGTTTCACCAATTCATGCTATTGTGCTGAAAGCTGTATACCTTTCCTTTTCTTCGTTTTTATCTTCTGATTTCTTATAAGGAGTGTCTAAAAGTTTTTACAGTTCTTGATAATCAAATGTGTAATACAGTTTTATTGTATATATTGCTCCACAGTTACCCCGGATGAAGGGTGGTATCACCAGAAATGGATTTGGTATCATCCAGCAAGTGGTGTACTACAATTGAAGAGATATTGTTAATGTATTCAATGTGAAGTTACATTGTTTGGAACATCATGCAATGTCTTATGAATAAATCATGTTTAGAATGTGCATATTTTGAATGTAAACCAATAATATTGTTGGAATTGGTACCCTGTCTAGGCTCATCGAAATACGGATTGCGGTCAAGATGAGGGCTTCCTGGACAATCTTTGCCACAGGACGGTGTATCACGATCGACCTGACAGGCTACCAATTCCAACTTCTCTGCTCAAATAGTTTAGAGAGATGGACACCTAGAGGACATTATAAGCCAAGACAGATTGCCTTGATCGTTTACAAACTCAATCCCACTTCGTGGCAAGACTCTCATCAGAGTTAGCACACTACTTTAGGATATCCGTATCACTCTCAGTTCGCATCAAGACCAGACGTAGTTTAGTCGTATTAGAACATTCAGTCCATGCCCTCATCACTTATGAGTTAGCAATTGGTGAAAGGAGCCGTATGGGACTTTTCCTTTGAGGATTTACTTGGAAGCATTTTCTTCCAATTTACAAGCCCTGAAGAAGTCCCATTGGGACGAAATGCGTCGGCTGTACGGTGTTAATTATTGAAAATAAAGAACTTTGAAAGACAAGAAAACATCATCTTTCGCGATTCATTATATTTATAATATTGTTGTTTGTAGAACTTTGTGGTGCACCTTTGCGGTTGTTCATTTTGAATCTAGTTCCCTAGGGAATAGGCACAGTTACGGTGGGTGCCAGTCAGTGTGCACACAAACCCCATTTGTAATCTGAGGGGTAGACAAATACTTGGGGAGATAGGAGGTCAGGTGCTGCTAGCAAGAAGGGTTCATCGTTAGGCTTTAGTTTTGAACAATATTATTGTTGTGCACTTTTTTAAGTTGTGACAAAAAGTAGCATACCGGAACATATAGTTGTGCACTCTGCTTTAAGAAGCCTTAGGGTTAGCTCGATTTTTTCAGATTTACTTAAGTAGACGGGCAGGCTTCACTCCAAAGTAGCACACTCACACAGATTACTTTAGTTGAAAGTTCTTTCATGAGTTCATGGGATTACGTTAACATTTCAGAAAAAGATTTATTTTACCATGTCAAATTGGCAACTGCACAGTTAGGCTGAAGTGACAGGCATAACGTTATGCTGTCACTTTGGTGCTGTCACAATAACTGCTACTGTCCACTAATGACATTCAGTTTACAGGCCCTGGGACACATGGTAACATATACTAGGGACTTACAAGTTCATGACATATACCAGTCAGACAATTAGGGATTAGCCAATTCTACATGTTTTAGGTGTCAGAGCACAAACACTGGGTGCTGGAGCACAGCAGTGTTGAGAGGCCATAAACCATCAGTAAAATCTAGCAAAAATTGGGGTGACCATGAAAAAGGGTATTTTCCTACACTTTTCCACTCCTAACCTGGAGTTAAAATTACTCATGTTTTAGACGGAAACACAACACAAAGGTTTTTCTGTTTTAGTGTCCACAAAATTAGAGCTAATGCTAAATTTGATAACCCTGAAAATTCACACTACTTGTGGATTTCTGTATTTGCCATTTGGGAGGCTGATGTTTTGCCATCATTTCTGAATCAGGTCCATTATATTTACATGATTATACAAAACATTTAGCTTTACCAATTATTCATGAACTAATTAGAAAAGAGATGTCTTACTTTGCCAAATGAGCATCACCCTCATCTGCAAAATGTTTGCATACATTAGGATCTTCAATATATTCACGGACTTGTGGAGATAGGTCTGCTGGTTTTTCATCATTTTCCATGTGGACAATGCATGTTGTTTGATCTAAGATTTCCTTGTCACAGCATTCTTTGAGTTTAACAGATATCTCATCCTTCTTCTTGCACGTCTTGGTAGTAAGTTCCAGCTGTGACAGAAGAGATCCAGGAAGATTAATGTGATCCATGTAATAATCATAGTTTGATCAGCATTTGTCCATATTTGCTGGATTAATAGTAGCACATAGGTGAAAAGAAGATTATATGCCAGATTATCATGTACAGAAATATTGTCTGGCATACGTTTTGTGCCCCAAACATTGTTTACAAACGTTTCTCCAATTGGGTGTAGATTTTCTATTATTAACTCCAATGGGACAATACCTTGTTAGATTATATTTAGGACAATAATCTGGTACCACACAACAGAAAATGATTACATTATGTTAGAGAAGTGTAGCTTCCACGTGAAACCAATGGTAGTGTTTCACATGAAAAGGTAGGATATCCAGGAAAAAGAAAGTTTACTTGAAATGATTCTGAGTGTGAGGTTATGACAATTAATGATAAAATAAAGAAGTGGGATTAATGTAATAAACTGAATGTTTTGGCTTGCACTCTTGTTGAGAATCGAGCCGGAAAGGAAAGGTATTTTTCAGGAGTTGAAAGAAGACAAGAAGCAACAAGGGAATCATTGGGAATACAATTTTGTTTTCTGAAAGAAAACACATGAAGGAAATTAAAAATTTACTCAAAAGCACATTGTGGATTTTAATCTTCTGTGAATCCAGATTTGGTAATTTCCACCCTAAATCAAATTTGTTGCGATCTTAGGTGCAAATTACACATGCAATCAATTTTGTGAATTGGGGCTGTCATGGACATTTTCTAAGTAGTGCACCTTGAGCAGGTATGCTGGTTTCTGAAATTAATCTAACTTCTCTAGGCATTTAAACTACCTCTACGATCATAAGCAACAAGGGAGTAGTAACAAGTGGAAAGGCATTCCAGAGAGACACTTGTCCATCCATAGGTCTTAAGGGCACTAAGCAATTGTGTACAGACAGAATATCAAGTTTAAAAGGGTGACAAACACAAATATCTAATTTTAAATATTGTGATTCAGAAATATCGTCAGGAAGAATATCGTGGTCAAGAATATCATCTTGCAGGTAAGAAATATTGTTATTGTAAATATCAAAGTTTTTAATATCATTTGCAAAAATATAGTTGTTTAAAATATCGATGTTTGAATTAGTGTTATGTATTTTAGTATGTATTTTAAAAGTATGTGATTTTTTGTTTTAGAATTTGTTTAGTTTTTTTATCGATATATGTTCCATTTTTAGCAGTTTTTTATTTTATCTTAATAAGATTTTGCATTTTTAAGTTCTGTTGTGGGTTTATAGGGGAATGGGTGGGAGGTAATTTAATTATAATTAATTAATGATTATTTTTTATGTATTAGTATTTTATTTTATTTTGATTTTATAGTGTTAATTTTGGGAATTAATTTATTATTAATTATTTATTAATTGGTTGTTAATTATTTTTAATTAATTAATTGTCAATTATGTTAATTGTGCCATTTATTTAGAAGCGGGTTGTGGGTTTATAGGGGAATAGGGTGGGAAGTAATTTCATTATGATAAATTAATTATAAGTTGTTATGTATTAGTATTTATTTAATTTAAATTTTGTTGTGTTAATTGTGGGAGTTAATTTATTATTAGTTATTAATTAATTGGCTGATAATTATTATTAAATAATTAGTTAATTAATTGGCAAATATGGTAATTGTGTCATGTTTTTCGGAGCAGGGTGTGGGTTTATAGGGGAATAGGGTGAGAAGTAATTTCATTATATTAAATGTATTAATATGTTGTATTTATTATTATTTATTTAATTTATATTTTGTAGTGGTAATTGTGGGAGTTATTTTATTATTAAATATGTATTAATTGGTTGTTAATTATGATTAATTATTTAATAAATTAATTTGTAATTAAATATGTTAATTGTGTCATTTTTTAGGAGTGGGTGGTGGGGCTTATAGGAGAGTAGGGTGGGAAGTAATTTATTTACAATTAATTAATTGTTAATTAATGGTAAATAATTAATTAAAATTAAAAGATGGCACTTGTGCATAAAAAAGTATGTACGTTTTGGGGATTATAGTGGTATCGGCTGGGAAGCAAATTCTTTTAAATTAATTAATGAATTGGTGTTAATTGATATTCATTTATTAATGTAAAATTAGTTATGGAATTTGTGTAATGATTTTAGGTGTGACTTGTGGTGTTTATTGGGGTAGATGGTGGAAAGTCATTTTTGTTTAATTAATTAATAATTAGTTGATAATTAATATTAATTTATCAATTGATGACTATTTATTTTAAGTACTGTTATTTTGTGTGTGTATTTTGGTTTTACAGGGGTGACATGTGGGGAGTAAATTAATTTGTGTTTGTTTAAATTATTTTTAATTAATAATGTTTGCTTACTTGATAATTAATGATGTTAATTATGGAGGTACACTTAAAAAATGTAAATGTGGGTTGTGAATTGAGTGGAGTTATAGGGTAGGAAATACTAAATATTACATTTATGTAATAATTAATGTTTTTGTTTATAAAAATATTCTATAAAAATAGTTATTTGTTTTTAAATTTTTGCTGAACTTTTTTAATTAATCTTTCTAGGTATTTGTTATATCATTATTAACATTCCAATCTGTTTCTATCTTTTGTAATATTTAAAACTTTTAGATATCTTTTTTAGTTTTTTTAAATATTTTGTGTTGTTGTTAATTTGTTTGTTTTTAATTTTGAAATGACTCCATTGTAAATATTAATTTTTACCCCTCTGCTATCCAGCCCTTTCCCTACTGTTGCACAAACTGGAGTTTGAATAGTAATTTTAACCCCTCCGCTATCCAACCCTTTCCCAACTGTTGCACTCACTGGAGTGGAAATAGTATTTTTTACCCCTCCGCTCACCAAAATTTTCCCTACTGTTGCACTTAATGGAGTGCAACACTTAATTTTAAGGCCTATTAAATATTTTAATGTTTTAATTTATAAGATTATGTTCTTTTATTAGATTTTATGTTATATGTATGCAAATATTTATATATACATATATATATATTTATATGGACATTTTTATATATTTATAACAATATTTAAAAAAATAAAATTAATAGTTAATTAATTGTTTTAAAGAAAAAAAATATATATATATATTACATTTTATATATGCATGTATGAATATTTTTTAAATCAAAGTAATGTTATAATATTTGTTGAAATGTATATTATTTCAAGTGAATTTTATTATTTAAAATATTTAACATTAATTTGTATTTAAATTAAAAAATGATATTTTGAACATCTACATTTTTTACATCAATAATTTTGTTTCGATATTCTTGTACTTACAATTTTAAATATAGGATGTCGATATTTTTTACATCAATATTTTTACACCAATATTTGTGCATGGGGATATTTTGGGCATCGATAGTCTATCAGTGAACCCTAAGCAACCTGTGCCACCTTCCAATAAACGTGCCAGTTATGTCTTATATCCACAGTTTAACAATATATAACATGCAGTGCATATAACATGATCCTGAGTATGAGCATTGCAAAATGGCTTTTACTGGCTTTTAACACTGTGGGGCCGATTCTGATCCTGGATTTTTATTTTCCATACAAATAGGATTTGTATTTTTTTCCATACAAATTGTAAAAGTCCCTTCCAACCCGTGTAGTACGATTCGTACGGGAAAAATACATACAGATCGGCCCGATCCTTACAAATCGGATCGGGAAAAGCTGTACGACACGGACTTGTAAAAAAGACCATACAATTCGTAAAAAGGCTGTCCAACCCGTCAAGTACGATTCGTACCAGGTTGTCAGCATACGACTTGTATGGAAAATGGCCTGTATACAGGGAATGACTCTACAGGGCAACGAAGCGAACCCCTATATGCCTCGTACCCTGGTATGACTCGTTCTGGGGGTACGACTCATACCGGGGTATGGGTCGTATAGGGGTATGAGGCGTACAGGGGTCCCCCCATATGCGAGGCGTGTGTATGGTGCGTACCCCAACATCGTGCATGTACGCACCGTATGTATGCGATTTTAGGGTACGCACCGTATGTATGCGATTTTAGGGTACGCACCGTACGTATGCAATTTTGGGGTACATACGCGATTTTGGGGTACGGTGCATACGTACGCAATTTTGGGGTACATACGCAATTTTGGGGTACGGTGCGTACGTATGCGATTTTGGGGTACGGTGCGTACGTACGCAATTTTGGGGTACATATGCGATTTTGGGGTACGGTGCGTACGTATGCGATTTTGGGGTATGGTGCGTAAGTACGCAATTTTGGGGTACATATGCGATTTTGGGGTATGGTGCGTACGTACGCGATTTTGGGGTACGGTGCGTACGTACGTGATTTTGGGGTACGGTGCTTGTACGGTGCGTACACGACCAGTACCCCTTCATCGCGTATGTACGCAACGTACCCCATTTTCCATGTCATCCGTACGCACCGTACATACGTACCGTACCCCTGTATTCATGGGGTGTACGACGCGAACATGAGGGGGTCTGTCTCGTACTGTTTTCGGGACGTACAGGGTTTTTCCGGCACTTTTTGTCTCTTGTAAAAAAAGAGCCGTACCGAGTGCCGTTAGTACGAATCGTACTTGCCGGGTTGTAAACTGCTGCCTGGAATACATGGGAACGTCGCCTACAGAGCAATCCGAATCGGAATCGCTTGTATATACGAGTTGTATGGTCTTTTTTACAATTTGTATGGAGTGCGTCTATTTGTACGGATCATACTTCATAGGTTGTAGGGGCCTCCTTACAAGTACGAGTTGTATGGGGAAAACGCTCCATACCACGATTTGTACAGCGTTTTTCCAGGATCGGAATCGGCCCCTGTGTGTAGCAGTGGTGATGCACTTAGTGTAGGTATGAACATCCTCTCAACTCTTTCAGCTCTCATTAAAAAAGTATTCATTTTGAAAGATGGATGTAAAAAGAAAGAGAACAGTAAGCATCTTAGAACATATTTAAGAATTTAGAGGTTATGAGAAGTCTAACTTACCCTCTCGATCATACATCCCATCATATCTCCGCTACAGCAGGTTTTATGCTGGTGTGTGATACCTAGCACAATTTCGTGTATATTTTTGAATGAAGCCGCAGGAATTTTTTGGCATATTTGAATCAGTTTCCTGTAAAATAGTGGAATGCATTTCACGTGAATTAACAAGGAACATGATTTTTATTTTTTGCCGACAGTTTTGAACAAATTATTCAAGCAGTAAATGGGTGTTTGGAAAAATCTCCCAAAATCCGTACTTATTAACTAGCTTATGAATTAAAGAAATGTAGAAGAGAAGACAATGAATCTTGACTGGAAAGTTGGAACCAGCACACTATGAACTCCCTAAGCCAAACACAGTGCTTTAACTCCTGGCTAAAACTGCCTGCAGCATCCTCCTTTGGTGGTATAGTGCTTTCTTGATGATTTGTACAAAGTTTTAGTTTGCAGAAGGAGTGTCTCAAAAAGTGTCTATTTATCTTTGGGGTGAGGTTCTTTGGGGGCTTTTCCATTCATTCAATTGTGCATTTAACACAAGGTCTGAAAAATCACAAAGTAAATTAAGGGGAGTCAGTGTCAGAATTGGGTGCACAGTAACCTGCTAAACACTATTTTAAACAACACTTTTTTAAATTTAAATTCAAGCTTTACATTTCCTTGGTCTATTTCATTTCCTTGCATAGTCTACTTCATTTCCTTGCCTAGTTGACCACTGATGTGCATTTATCTTTAAGCCCTAATATATAGAGCATCAAATTCAAATTTCAAGTAAATAAAATCGAACTGAAAAGTAAACGTGCAAGTCTTACGTGGCCTTCAGAGCTCTCTCTCCAAATTTATTTAGAATATAGCAGTTGTGTTTGTGTATAGCACTCACAAGCCTGAGGTTTGTCACATGAGCTGGCATCTGAAATACAGGAAAAAGAGGCAAGTTGTGTAACATACTTATTTTTAGTGTTGTGCGAGTAAACAAATGACCCATGTCAATAGATAATCTTTTTTTCTTGTATGCAAAAATCCTAGGTAGCATTTGTAGGAAATTGGGTTACTGATTGAGGGGTATGAAACCCTATTCAAGCACCACCCACAATTCTTGTCAGCGTGAAACTCAAGCAATCCCCCAAATTGAGTTGTGCTCAATATTATGGTAGCTTGGCACAAAAGCAGTTAAGCTTAGGGAGCATAGATCCTCAGTCTCAAGACCCATAGCCCCTGCCTTAGAGATCTATTCAGCAAAAGCAGTAGGCAGTGCACTGTACGGGGCAGAGCTCTTGGGCTTTAGTAATGTTGATCTGCTAGTAATGGCTGAAAATCAATTCTACAAGGAGCTGTTGTCCATCCCTAGGAGTTCCCCCAGCAAGCCCATTCAATACGATCTTGGACGCAGATCTATCAAAGATCTCATAATTCTGCGTCCGCTTCTTTATTGGGCCCGCCTGTGGCGTACACCAGAGCTAGAGAGCTACGCAGACGGCCTCAAAGAAATCATGAGCTTGCTTGGGTCACATAAAATAGCCTGGATTTCTAAAATAAAGGAACTACTGTTGGCCATTGGCCTTTGGGTGGCATGGGAGCCGGTGCTTCATTGTCCAAACTAGAAGTCAAGCGGGCTTATTGGAGGTGGGTGGATGCCCATGAATCTAGAGCGGATAACTTGGGCAGACTCACCGATGAGTTTCGACTGTACAAATCTGTATCCTCACTTGAACCCTACATGGACTTTATTAGAAAACCCAAAGATAGGGCATTATATGTGCAGTTTAGAACAGGAACCCTACCAGTCTGGGAACGCACCTCTAAATGGAACCCCCCCCACCAGACGCCTGCCACCTGTCCGCACTGCAGCACCTAATTGGAAACTATCCCACATGTCTTCTTTGTCTGCAGTGCCTATAATAAGCCTAGATCCAAATGGCTAAAACCTGTCTGTCGCCTTCTTGAGACCAGAGGCTATGCCCCAGCATTAAGAATTTTACAATCTGACCCTAATACAGTACTGGCGTGCGGGGTAGCCAAATTCCTTAGTTGGGCGTGGGTGATCAGATGTAAAGCTATGTGACGAATCCCCTTCTAGGCAATTTTTGGTTCCCTATTTCTCTTAAACTCAAAGCTGTAAATTGTTTAATACTGTTTTAAACTGTCTTTTTAACTATTTATTGAGTGTTTTTTAATAATATGAATTGTATTTTAATTGTCATGTGCTTTTAAGATATTATCATATTGAAATAAAGCTTTGTACAGTTAATCTTAACTTAGAGGTAGTGTGTAAAGTATTTATGCAGCATACAAACAGTAATAAAGTGAAGACACAACACGAAAAAATGTCTGCACCAATTTAGAAAAATAGAGTTGAATTTAATAAATTATTTGATACCCAAAAAACAAAAATCCAATCAGCAGAACCAGAGGTATGTAGTTTTAAAGGTTTAGGTAAATAGTTCTTAGAATGTGCCAACTGTGTTTATCTGGTTGCGTCAGACTGGGATAAAGTCACAAGTTCAGGATGATTGTGATTGAGATTGGGCCAGATACAGGGATCAAGTTAGTCACGCGGAAAAATGTACCTTAAGTCCTGATTGTGGAGTGCTGTGGTATCCAGAGGAGTGATGTGAAGCTTGGGTTAAGAATGTGGCAGATCAGATGTGCTGCAAGTGCTGCAATGCTAGCTTGCATTGAGGCTTCGTCACCCTGCATTGGTTCTAAAGAGGAGCTGCGAGGTCCGTATAGAGGATGCGTCATGCAGTGCTGATTCTGTTGAGTTGTGATGTGGGCCTGCATTAGGTTGCGTCAAACAGCGTCCGTTCTGCTGGAAACTTACAGAGCACAGAGCACCTTTAGCCCCACTTCCAAGACTGGAGGGGACAATACTTGCAGGGTTAGGACTCACAGCAGGCAGAGACTAGATACAGGGGTCAAATGGTTGGACCCTCGCTGTCCTCGAGGCACTGATCCGGCGGCCAGCCAACTACCCCTTGGAATCACTCTGGCGGTCCTGGGTTAACGGTGCAGGTCCAATCCTTCTTACACAGGCAACAGAGCAGCAAGGCAGCATGCAGCAGGGCAGCACTGTAGTATGACAGAATGCAGTCCTTTTTGAAGCACAGCAGCACATCAGTCCTTCTAGTCTATCACAGGTTCAGAAGTGTACTAAAGAGTTGGGTCTGATGGTCTACTATTTATACCTGGTGTCCACTTTGAAGTAAGAAAAGCTTCTAGAGGACACTCCTACAGAGATGTTTGGAATTTCTGCCTCCCTGCACTGGCCCCAGCATGTCTAGGGGCACAAAAGACTGGTGTGAAACCCTTTGTGAGTGTGCTAAGGCAGAGTCTTTGTGATGTTTAAGTGTCATAGGTGATAGCTCCGCCTCCTAAAAATTCAGAGATGGCCTATCATGCCAACACTTATTCCTTGTTTGTCTCACTGTGTGGGAGAAATACACAAAAGTCCAACTGCGACTACACTTAATCATGTGACACAAGATATAGGCTGCAGGCACCAAACGGTTTGAACAAGAAAAGGACAACTTCCTAAAAGTGGCAATTTCGAATTGAGACTTAAAATCTGACTTTACCATTAAAGAGGATTGTAAATTACAATTCTGTAGAGACCAAAGGTGACATTCCCACCTATTCCCAATTGAACGTTATCACTTATTAAATGTAATAAGTTAGCCTAATGTTAACCTATGGGAGGGATGGGCCTTGCAGTAAGGAAAAACAAATTCAGGAGTTTTTCACTATGAGAACATGTAATAGTTAAAGGAACATGTCCAACTTTCCAAATGCAGTCACCCCCTGCCTTATGTGCTCTCATGGCCTACTCTAGGGGTGGCCTAGATGTATTAAAATGTAAGGTTTAGTCCTTGAAAAAGGTTTCTTTTGCCATGTCGAAATAGCACTTTTAAAACTGCAAACAAAGGCTGCAGTAACAGACCTGAGAAGTTTAAAAGGGCTTCTTAAGTGGGTGGCACAATCACTCCTGCAGGCAGAATAGTAGCATTTAATTTCCAGGCCTCGGGTACAGGTAGTACCCCTTTATTAGGGACCTACAGCTAAACTTAAAAGTGCTAATTTGGTGGAAATCAATGTTATCAAGGAGAGAGTACAAGCACCTTAGCACTGGATAGCATGGTAAAGTGTGCAGAGTCCTATGGTCAGCAAAAACAGAATGATTGACGGCATAAGTTGAAGTTGGAGAAAAGCCACGCCATGGATGTCAGGTCTGACACCATTCAATGTAGTTATCACAAGTATGATGTGGAATGGGTTTCATGGAGGAGTACCACTAAGTCATCCTGTCACATTTCCTCTCATTGCCCATCTATTACACCCTCTCATGCCCTGAACACTTCAAGTGCAGCTTTGAAACAAGATCACATAATGCAATTATTAGAAGTAGCTGAGTGAGACAGAGGGCCGGGGCAAGACAATTGTTTATTGTGAGAGCAGTGTCAGCCAGAGAGCGGGTAGTTTAATCTCTGAAATGTCCTGGTAGAGCAAGGTAGGATGTGAGGCTTGTATATCATATTATCAATAGCACTTTCATCATCCGGACAGACTTCTATACATCAAACCTAGAGATGACTGGCGGGCCGCACCAACGAAAATAGCGAATGCAGGGTTATAACCTCTCTGGTCACTGATTCAGATTGAACCCCATCCTGGTGCTGACTAGCCCTGCCGCCCTAGCCAATACACACAAGGGGCCCTCCAAGCCTGGGGGCCGTTGTGGCATGCCTTTTAAAGCCCAAAAGGTCTGATTAATTTCCTCATAGTGCCAATCTGGGGCCGTGGGGCGGCCGAAGTTGCCGGTGTTCCTTGATGGGATGTTTCCCAAACATGCATGACTGGACAACCAGTGGTAAGGGGTCTCGTCTTGCTATCCTGTCTTGAGGGGGTCAGCTAATGCTCTCAGAATGGATGGGCCCAGTCATGTGGCTCTGGAACCAGGGACTGGGGTCTGGGCCATGGTCTGTTTGCAGCGCTTCTCTCAGCTGTTGAAGCACTGAGAGGTCGCCCTGAGTTTTGGCTGAAGTGGAAGGCTACCGTGGATTACCTAGGAAAAGAGTGCCGCCCTGATGAGTAGCCTGGGGGGGGGGCGTGCAACACACTGGGTTTGCCTGAGCCTTCCTCTCCTCTCCCATTCCGAAAGTAGAAGCTTTGCCTTGGTGAAGGGAAGGCCCCACACCTCCTAGAGCGCTAGCTGTTCGTGCTGCCCCAAGGGCTAGTGGGTCGAGCAAGACCCTACCGTATATGACTTCTGTATGGACGGTCCCACATTACTGTGTGAATGTGAGCATAAGGACGTGGCCTTGCTAGTGGTGAAGGAGAGATTACGGAGACCCACCACGACCTTAACTCACAAATGTTGATTGCCAAGTTCTTCAAGTACAGAGACACAATAATCAGTGCCCTGAGCTTGGTTAGGGACCTCCAATACCAGTCTTCCTGGACTACACTCACTTGGTCCAGCAGCAACAGAGATCCTACCAGAAGGTCAAGCAACACCTCCGGCCAGTGGCCTGCAATACATACTCCACTTCTGGAGAAGGCTTAAAGTGATCCACAACCTCAGATCTTTTATCTTCGAGACCCCAAAGGCAGCCTGGACATAAGCAGTGGAGCAGCATTCCCTGTCAAACAACCCACAACCACCATGGGGGGGAATGCTCCTCAGGGAAACTAAGCTAAAACCAAATACCCGAGGGACACCGGAGCTCAGCATGATGGAGGTGCCGTGGATTTTACTCTCGATTAGCTACTTACTCCAAGAGGGCTGATTCAAATCAGGCCCTAGTGCTTCCCTGAGACTCATTGCGGACCGAGCTGCCCCCGTCACCACCCCGCCACCACCCCAATCTGAGCTACAGCAGGCCTCTCATGTCTCAGAATGACCAGACTAGCAACACTTTCTCAACTCTGTATGGTCAGCACAACTATATTGTTTACGAAATACTGGTCCAGACTGGTAAGGTTTGGACTCAGGTTACTGAATCAATTGACCAGAAGGAGATGATGGCCGAAGCGCTGAAACTTTTCAGACACTCACCCCCAGTCAGAGATTTAGGTTGAATCCATCATCGTTCTTTAGCTCACTCTGCAACCCCAGTTCAGACCCAGCCATTTGCAAATCAGTCTTGAACCTGTTCCTTATGGGAACATTCAAGCCCAAACGGCCAAGCTAGGACTTCCCAGGACCCGAATCAAGCATCCTGGGACCGGTTTCAGGGTAACAGCCCCCGTCAGACAGGCTAGCTTGAATCCAGTGGCAAAGTGAGAAAGGGACCCATGTCTGGGCATACCCTGCCAACTTAGGGAAAACAAATCGAACACAAGGAGATGATGGATGGAGCACTGAAACTTTTTCAGACACTCACCCCCAGTCACAGATCTGGGTTGAATCCATCATTGTTCTTTCGCTCACTTTGCAACCCCAGTTCAGACTCTGCCATATGCAAATCAGTCTTGAACCTGTTCCTTATGGGAACAGTTCAGCCCGAACTGCCAAGCCAGGACTTCCCTGGACCGAAAGAAAGCATCCTGGGACCGGATTTGGGGTAACACCCCTCGTCAGGCGGGCTAGCTTGAATCCAGTGGCAAAGTGAAGAAGGGACCCACGTCTGGGCATACCCTGCCAACTTAGGGCAAAGAAATCGAACAGAAGGAGATGATGGATGGTTGCTGAAACTTTTCACTCAACCCCAGTCACAGATCTAGGTTGAATCCATCATCGTTCTTTAGCTCACTTTGCATCCCCAGTTCAGATCCAGCCATTTGCAAATCAGTCTTGACCCTGTTCCTTAAGCGAACATGCCAGTCCGAGCTGCCAAGTCAGGACTTCCCTGAACCAGAAACACGCATTCTGGGACTGGTTACTGATTTCCCATCTAATAGATGATTGAGGGAGGGTGACAGATGCTTCTGGGGTGGAAGTGTGGGGAGGAGGGGCATTTATATTGTGGGGGGTTCATATATTGTTACATTTAAATTACTATTTTTGTTTAATAAATATTAGTTCTTGTAGATTGCAAAGGCTGCATGACTCCATCGCACCAAACAGTCCGCACCTTCTCTCAAACCTCAAGATGGACGTTCCTGTGTTGGGTACTGCACTCACTTGGAAAAATAAATTGCCTCAAAAATATGGTTAAAAGGGGGGTAGTATTTCAGTACTTAATGCACCACTCTCCACTTGTAGTGCTACTGCAAGAAACACACCTGCTATGCAAAAACTGTCCCTCCCTACAACAAAGCAGATATACCAGAGCATATCATGCCGACTATAGCCTAACATCCCTTGGGATGACATCCTCCTACACAAGAGCATCCAGATGCACGTTTCGACAATTCACTGTGATGCACTTACAACTTTGTGGTTATCAGTGGAGACATGGAGACTATCCACTAGACGATAGCATCAATCGATGGCCCCCTCCCACAACGTGTGACTTTGTAAATACTACTGAAGCCTTTGCATTTCCCTTGCGTCACATTTTTTGAAGGACAAAGCAACGGTTTGATAAATTTCGGCCTCAGCGTTTATAATAAGGCAAAGTAACACCTTACAGTGAGTAAGTGCCTTCCGTGACTACCAAAATGAGTAAGTGCCTTCTGAGAGTACCAAAACGAGTCAGTGCCTTCTGTGAATACCAAAATGGTAGTGAGTTTAGTATGTTGTCCTAAATTAGTTCCCTGAATCGGGCCCGTTGTCGGTGTTACTAATTTATCAAGCACAGTATTCACGATATAAAGAGGCGGACTGGGAGACCTGCTGAATATTTGACGTTGTTTTTGTACCTCGCACAGTGCACTTGCCATTGGGCTCCGAAGGGATATATGCAGAAGTTTATGTCTCAAATAGTGCTATGCAGCAATATTTCAAATATTTCTCTTTGCACACCTTCCGCCATGCAGATACCTTGATTTATTTTACAGGATCTTAAATTGGTTTATCAAATATTACACCATCTATTCATCAAAGTTATACATTTATAAGTACTCAGGACAATGATGTTTATTAAAACCAGGTGGCTGGGCTGGTACCTGCATTAAGTCCCCTAGGTATCTGGAAGGAAAGGGGCATTAGAGAAGGTTCAATGAGGGTTACACTGACAATATGTTCAACTCTGTCAATACGATGTGCTGCAGACAGAACAATCAGTTTTCAAATGGACATGGACTCCCTTTCACACTGCAGAGTTGTGATAAGGCCCAGTATTCCAATCCTGGACTAAATCAAATAATGCAATTCAAAGCACAACAGTATGGGCCCGATTCACAGAACTAACTTAAGACAAAATCCTAAACTTACTACCATTTTGGTATTCACAGAAGGCACTTACTCATTTTGGTATTCACAGAAGTTAGGAGTCCTAACTTTAGGACTTCTAAATGCCTTCTGTGAATACCGAAAGTCTTAAAGTTAGGATTTTTCTCAGTTTAGGAGTAGTAAAGTTAGGACTCCTAACCTTCCTGTACATAAACAATCGCCAGAGGTGATTTTCTCTTTATATGTGTGCTGCTGAATGCAGCACACATGGAAAGAGGAAAAAAACAAGGAGAAATGAATATATTTCTCCTCTTTGCACCTCCCTACGGCTCCCCTGGGTAGGCGTAGCATTCAAACGCATTTCCAGGTTTACTATTTCGCGTAAATCTGGAAATGTGTCAGGTTCCATGGATGTTGCGTGGGAACACCCTCAGTAACACCCATGAAATGTCCCTTTCATGCAAAGTGTTGCATGTAAAGGGGCCATATTTAAAAGGACAGGAAAAGTCACGCAGGGTGGCTCTTCCTGTCCTTGTAAATACTGGGCAGAAAAAATGCATCGCCGGTGCACCACAAAAAGTGATACACCGGTGGCGCAATGGGCTTGTAAATATTCCCCTTAGTACTCACCGGGTGTAGTGTGCAGACTTACATGTTTCCGCCCCTTAGATCTGTGGGTGGGGCCTCCTACAACAGTTCACAAGTGTAAATTTACTACTAATACATTTACATATGCTGGTGAAGATCTCTATCACCATGGTTGATATCTCCATATGTGAATGAGTGGCAAAAATGATTAACATTTTTTATTATTTCGAAATAAACTATTTAAAATATTTTAATGAAAAATCTAAATGTATGTTAAATTTAAATTCTTATCTTGAAAAAAATATATAGAGAGAATTTAAATTAATTTAACATTAGTTCTCCTGGGTTGTTATTGTATTGCCACATCTCCGTAACTTATGGGTGAGTGGCCAAGTGATTTGCTTGACCTACTCCAAGGCTGGGCAAGAGTATGTTTGTTTTGACTTTTTCAGGGCTGTAGTAACTTTAGGAGTATAGTTTGTGATTTCAAATTTTCTATCTTTTTGTGGATGTGCCTTTGTATTAGTATATCCCTCACTAAACCCCTACTTAAGTTTCCCTAAACCCCTCCCATTTAGTACTAAGGATTCCCCATTTACCAGTTATCCCTCTTTAAAAAACCATGGGGCATATTACCAAGGGCCCTTATCGCCGCTTTAGCAGGACTTTTTGTCGCTAACACCAGTTAGCGACAGCTTGTAGGCGATAGCAAGCATTTTGGGGCCCACTTTGCATGTCTGCAATATTTATCGCTAATGACATGCAAAGTGGGCGTGCCAAAATGTTAGCGACTGAAAACAGTCGCTAACATCGCTATCGCCTATGATCAACACAGGCGTAGTTTTGGAAATATTCGCGCTAAGCGCGAATATCTCCAAAAGCTGCCGCCTGCCCTGACCAGTTCTTAGCCATGTTATCCAATGGGAGGTGGATAACATGGCTAAGAGCATTCTCACGCTAATGCGTGAATATCGCTGTATTGACAGCGATATTCACGCATTTCGCCTGATTTTTATCGCTTTTGAGATAAACCTTGCTAATAGCAAGTTATCTCAGCGATAAAAACAGGTGAAGGGCGGCGATAAAACTATTACCGCTAACCCTATTTAGCGATAAATATCGCTGTAGGTTGGTAATATGCCCCCATATACCTAATGGTGCTGAGATCTCAGCCAGCATGGCATAACTCTCGGCACAGAAAACATAGGCGAGGTGCAGGCAGAGGTTTATTTTATGGAGAATGTAGCGAATAAATAAAACCCCTTGCGGTGGATTAGGGACATATAGGGACCAGAAACAGCCTGAACCAACATTGGTCAGTTGTTCCGATAGCTCACAAGTGTGTCAAGTTCTGTGTTCCCCACTTCTTTTATGATCCTGATTTTGCTTCTCTTGTGAGATTAATGTCCCTCACATATCACTTCATGTAGAAAATGTATGTGGTTCAAATCAACACCAGTAACAGATGGGCAATATGTGGCTGGTAGCCCAGACAAGGGATACTATATTAAAGAACTGTGGCCTCCTAGGCCTCTCCCTTCATCACAGTGGATCAAAGTGAATGGTGAGTATTTTATATAGTCAGTAGGTACCTTCATTGCTGAAGTCACTGCCTATGTTAAAGCGCATTGTTATTGGCAGTGCCGTAATAACTTCAAGGACTGAGTAACGTAGTTTGCTATCTGAATATCTTTGAAACAATTTACAAAATTAAGGGGTTGATTACGATGGCGGTGAATCCGCATCCTCCGGGCCGGTGGAAGCCACCGCCGGCCCGGAGGATGCGGATTCACCGCCGCGGCATAGAAAACACCCACCGCCAGATTATGATGGCGGTGGGATCAGCGGCTGACAGCAGGTCCGCCCGCCGCTGATCCGCGGGGTGTGGACCACAATATGGTGCCGGTGTCTGCTGGGTGCGGAAACATGCTTTTTCACGCTGGCTTTTCCGCCGTGGAAAAGCATGTGGACCTTTGCTTCTGGGGGCCCCATGCGGGCCCCCAGGGTGTTGGGGGTGGGGGGTGCACATGGGGGGTACCTATGGTACCCCCCTGCTTTGGCATGCACAAGGTGGCAGGCACCACGCGGTGCCCGCCACGTTGTGCATGTCAAAGGAAAACATGCATTTTTCACTTTGTGGCGGGTGCTGCTTAAAGCAGCACCCGCCATAATGTTACATATAGAGGATGTGACCGCCAGGGTGGCGGTCACATCCTAATTCCAATGGAGGAACCGCCACTGCCCCTGCAGATAGTCCCTCCATCTCGGGGGTGGCGGACGGACGCAGGTCCGTCCGCCATCATAATCGACCCCTAAATGTGGCTGTAAAGTTGAGTTTATATTCAAATGTACCCTTTTTATGCTTTTTTTAAACATATTTTATTGGTTTTTACAATATAACCCAACATTATTTTCAATGTTACATCTGTTAGCAACACACAGGGCATGCAAACTATTCTGTATAACAGTACGGTATATAATCATTTTTTCTTGTATTGTGGAAATCATACATTGTAACAGCGCTGATGACCATATCTTAACATTTAGCTTTTTTACGCTTGGCAGAATTTTCAAAGAGATTCCTAGCAAGTGTAAACTGTTTTACGAGTGTAGATTTTTTCTGCAATGGATACAGAGAAGTCCACACTTGTAAATCCCATTCAAGTGGTTGGAAAAGGTCATTCCAGTGCATGGTTTATCTTGCAAATATTTGCATTTGTGGGCCTTGACAAACCTCCATCTGACATCTTTCCACCCTGGAAATGATCTGAGATTTACCACGCAAACACAAGGAGAGGACGGAGTGCTGAAACTTTTCAAACACTCACCCCAAGTCACAGATCTGGGTTGAATTTGTCATCATTCTTTAGCTCACTTTGCCAACCCCAGTTCAGACACAGCTATATGCAAATCAGTGTTGACCCTGTGCCTCATAGGAACAGTCCAGACCAAACTGCGAAGCCATGTCTTCCCTGGGCCGGCAAGACGGACGGAGTGCTGAAACTTTTCAAACTCTCACCCCCAGTCACAGATCTGGGTTGAATCCATAATCATTCTTTAGCTCACGTTGCCACCCCAGTTCAGACACAGCTATATGCAAATCAGTGTTGACCCTGTGCCTCATGGGAACAGTCTAGAACAAACTGCCAAGCCATGTCTTCCCTGGCCCAGAAACAAGCATCCTGGGACCAGTTTCAGGCTAACAGCCCTCATCAGCCAGGCTAGCTTGAATCCAGTGGCAAAGTGAGCAAGGGACCCATTTCTGGGCATACCCTGCCAACTTAGGGTGAACAAAGCAAACACAAGGAAATGATGGACAGAGTGCTGAAACTTTTCAAACACTCACCCCTAGTCACAGATCTGGGTTGAATCCATCATCATTCTTTAGATCACTTTGCCACCCAAGTTCAGACACAGCTATATGCAAATCAGTGTTGACCCTGTGCCTCATGGGAACAGTCAAGACCGAAATGCAGATGGCTAGCATGGCTTTTCTTTCAAGATGTGGAAGAGAAAGGTTCTTCCTATGTAGGAGGGCTTTGTCAATGCAAAATGTGTTCCCAGCAATGTAGAAAAAAGTATGCACTGTCACAGAGGATTGCATTCTGCCGTGTGTGCTCTTTGTTATCTCGACATAGTGGAAATAGGAGCCTTTCACAAGCCATGCTCAGAAAACGCTTGGAAACATGCACCTCACACAGTTATCCAAGCATACTTCTGGGATTGTTTGTGAATTGGAAAAAATGGGAATATATGCTAAGGCCAAGAGAGGCCTGAACATGCAAACCTGAGCAGTTCCTGCGCGTTTACAGGACACAGGGCAACCCCATGTGTGGCAGAATAGGTCATCCACCAGGTGCCTTGATACCACAGTACTGTAACTAACCCCATAAAGGAAGCCCTGTGTGTCTTCTAACAATATATGCAATATTTTTCACAGGCCTTGCCAACTGGATAGATGTGAGAAGTGGTTTTAAAGTGTAGCAGGTCATTAACTTTTTCTTTTTATATAAAAAAAGGAAATCCACGTGCCTTTAAAGTCAGACGTGCAAAAAGAACAATTGATGGACAGAATGCAGAACAATGTCATACATTCACCCCAGTACAGAGATCTGGGCCTAAATCCATTGTCTTTTTTGCTCACCATGCCATTCCAGTTTGGACTCAGCTATATGCAAATCAGCCCGAACTGCCAGGCCAGGTCCTCCCTCGACTGTAAACAAGTATCCAAGACCGGTTTTGGGCTTTCAGCCCTCATCAGCCAGGATAGCTTGACTCCAGTGGCAGGGAGAGCACTCACGTCTGAGCATACCCATCCCACTCGGGGTTACAAATGCAAAATGAACAATTGATGGGCAGAATGCAGAACAATGTCATACATTCACCCCAGTACAGTCACACGATCAGATTGGTCAACGTTTATGTCCAAGCTTGATAGATGGTCCATTTTAAACCTCTATATAATATTCAATTACGAAATAATCCTGGTAGTTAGTATTTTACCTTCTTTATGGGTGTGGTTTCCATGCTTTTTTGAATTATACAGTCTGTTTGATCTCACAGAGTTTACTAAAGGGGGTTATCGGATGTTTGGAGCTGAGCTTGATAAAACGAGGCCAGCTCCCGAAAAAAGCTTTCCATATTTGTCA
The DNA here is from genome assembly GCF_964261635.1 of Lissotriton helveticus. Lineage (NCBI taxonomy): Eukaryota > Metazoa > Chordata > Amphibia > Caudata > Salamandridae > Lissotriton > Lissotriton helveticus. Next base: position 1,173,671,663 of record NC_136059.1, on the reverse strand, counting down.
GGATTTATAGATGGGAGCATAATAGTTACGGTTCTACTCAGGCTGGAAGAAGTGAAAAGACAGGCGCTAGGAATTAAAAAAGAGCATATTTATCAAGACGCAAAGGGATGTAAACTGGTGCAAAGTCTTGATAAAGTATTTATTTTTTGGCGAAAACATTTTTTGTTTTAGAAAGTTGCCCAAAACGTCATTTAACTAGCGTCTCTTGCTGCTTTTCATTACTTTGCATCAAGGGGGCATCCATGGATGGTACATTGGGACTCCCACGCTACCACCCATGGTTTTGATGCAAAACCCAATTTAATAACATTGGTACAAAGGGCTTTTCACCCGAAAACAATGCCTTCATGAGGCAGACCTTAACAAGGAGAAATATATCAATTTCTTTAAACGTTTCTCACATTGTATGTGTGCTGCAATGCACAGCACACATCCAATGTGTGATATGTTTTAAACGTGAGTCTACGTGTAGAATGTTTTACTAGCAGAGACTTGGTGCTAGACAGCCTGTTTGTGTGCTAACTCTGGGGAAGAGAACAGCAGTGCTTATTGCTTATCTTAGTAGATATGACTCCTTGCTGCTAAGCCAATGGGGCAATGCAGAGCAACAGCTTAGGTTGCTGTGCTGTACTATGCTAAAAAATAATAACTTGCTTAAAAAAAGCTACAATTTGTGAAAATGGTTACTTTGTGATGCGTTCTTTACTCTTTCTGGACTGAAAAACATGCTAAAAGGATTAAACAAAAGCAGTGACTGAACTTAGGGCCAGACATACTGAGCATTTTAATGGTCCCAAATACTCCACTTGAGCATTTGCAACCACTGAAATGATATTTTGAATTTATTAATCTAATTTTAGGATCTGGAAACTTTTACCGACTAACTAAGCAAAATGGAAATCCAGACCGCCGCCATTATGAAACATGAAGACAAGGTAACACATTTGGGATTTAATGAACATGTCTGGTACTAACCATATTTCAATATCCAATTTGATGACCTGGTGTAGAGAAATCCTTATGAAATATTACTAATGAGATATCAATCAACACTGTTACCATAAACACACCCGGCTCAAAGTCCTGATGAAGCTCTAGGTATTGAAACACGTTGCCTGGATTCTAACATTTGCTATTTTGGAGAAAAAGAATAAAAAAGATACTTTGAAACTTTTATATTGGAATTGGACTCTTTTGTGGTGCACCTAATATTTTTTGTAATGTTTTGGATCTGCTGGACAGTGGCACCAAACAGTGGCAGTGAACAGGACAGTATACTCATTAGGACTGGTGATTTCGATGCAGACTATACAGTCCACCGCTGGTCCATTTAGTTTCTAATAAAAATAGAATTGCAACCCTATACCAATTCGGTATTTGGAAGGGGCGTGTTGTAGGCGTCCCTTTCAATAACCAAATAATTTGAAATCAGTGGTGTGGCTGGATGTACTGCTACCCGGGGCTGCCCCTAAGTTTACCACCCGATGGAGGTGACCGACGGATGACTTGGCCTTCATGGACCTTTCTTCCGCGTTTGACTGCATCAACCGGGCCAAGATGTGGCAGTCCATGAGGGTCATGGGGGTGGAGGACAATATTGTCAACTTCCTAGAGGATCTGCATAGGGACACCAAGGCAAATGTCAGATATGCTCAGGATCTCAGTGTTTCCAAGGATTTTAAAGTTGGGAGAGGGGTTTGGCAGGGTTGCACTATGGCCCCTTTTCTGTTCAACCTCTATATAAATGAACTAGATAGGGCCTTGGTTGGAACAGGGGCTGATTTTCTGTATGTAGGGGGACTGGGTCCCCCCCTCTACTAGATGCGGATGATGCGGTACTCATAGCCAGAACCGCTAGGGGATTTCAATCCCTGCTTGATACCTTTCCAAATTTTATGGAGTCCCGAGATTTGGGCATTAATAATGCCAAATCCTACACACTGCAGGTAGGGACGCGGCCCAAGAAAAAGTATCCCTTTATTGTAGGTCACAAGAAGGTACCCGTGACAACTGTTTTTTCGTATTTGGGGGTTTTACTGGATGACCGTCTGAAGTGGGGGCCCCTTTTCCAAAAGAAAAAGAGGGAGCTAACAAGGGTAATCGCTGCCATTTTTAACTTTGCTGCAAAGATGGGTAAGCACCCAATTGAAGCTATGTTGAAAATCTATCAGGCTAAAGGCGTAGCAACCGCCTGCTATGGCAGTGAAATCTGGGGACACACCACCACAGATGTATAGCAGGTGGCCGAGAATAACTTCTTAAAGCACTTGCTGGGTGTGCCAAGTGGTATATCAAACCTGGTGGTCCACGAGGAACTGGGGGTACCTTTTGTATGTGACACCCTGACCATGTGCCCCTTAGTGTTCTGGCTTAAGTGTTGGCTGAATAAGGATTTAGCTCTCAGTCAGCAGATTATAACTGATTGTATGAGCCTGATACCATTGTAAAAAAGGATGTGGAGTCTGTAAAGAAAGCCTTTAGTTGTACAAGGAAGCTAGAAAGAGATGAGTTGGAAGTGCGAAACCCCAGCGTCCATAAATTTCTGGCGCTAAAAACCAACTCGTCAATAGAGCCTTATCTCCTGGGGTCACTGTCCACCTACGAACGATTCTTATTGTCCAGGTTTCGTCTGGACCTTTTTCATTTGTTACTTGCCGTTCCAAAAGGGTGCTGTTGAGGACAGGTGTTAGCACCCTGTGGCTGCAACAGCGTGTCACCACAGGATATGCTACACCTCATGTTACTCTGTAAATTTTACGAGGTACCCCGGAGATATTTTTTAGTCCCCCTTTTACAGAGGCTGAATTTTAATCAGGTTTGCCCTGCGCTTTTGTATCTGCAACTGTGTAAAGCAGATTGTATCTTTTTTATTGTGGGCTACCTGAAATCTACGATGAGAACCAGGGCTTCCCGGGAAACCTATCTATTTTATTGGTAGAATGCACCTCTTGTTTCAACGTGTGGTATATGTCTTTTTACTTATGGATCCATTTTCTCTTTTATTACCGATATGAATTGTAATTTCTTATACTTCATGTTTTGAATGACATCCGGATGCTGAGTAACTTTTATGGTTTTCCATATGTAAAACCGAATAAAGTTGTTTTTGATTTGATTTGATGTGACTTGTTCTCGGGACCGAGGTAATGGTGGTAGCGATAGACACGACTCCTGTTGCCCCCAAAAACAGTGCCGCCCAGGGCGGATCACCCCTCCCCAGTTATGCTTCTGTTTGAAATGAATTAATGTTTTGAGGTCATAGTGTGGTTGAAAAACATTGAAAAATTGCCCCTCTTAAGTTAGGGTGATAATGCATACGCAAAAGGGAAGGGGTCTTTTATGAGTTATAAAAAAAGTTTGTTTGGGAGTAAAAAGTAGTCAAGAGTACTACTGCCAACTGGCTACATTGAAAAAAAGTTATTTTTTTCTTTTTTTAAGGCAATCACAGGCGTGGTCTGCTGAGCCACCATCCCTTTGATGCCCTCCAATTGGAAAGAGTCTCAATTTGTAACCTCTTTCTTTAATATTCATGTGATAGGTCAGGATGCAACCTTCTCTGAATCTGAATTTTATTCACCAACATAGTACTTAGACTGGTTTGCAAAATTATTTACTGGTTGCAAATTGCGGACATATTTTTTCGGCCATGACTTTGTACATCTGACTCATAATAATACCTTCTTCAACATGCCTCAAATATCTTACATCTGTATCTTGTTAATTACCTTATATCTTTCATTCCACCGTTATCCCTGGTTCCCTAAAATCACTTTGCAGTGAGCATGTTAGAAATATGAAAAGATAAGCACAAATTAAAATAAAAACAACGTGTTAGTTGTAGCACGCTGCTACAACAGTGCACAAAAAACAAACCAAATACCTTTTCAGAGAAGCACTGGCTAGCGGCCTCTAAATCTTTACAGCACTCTTCAGCAATGTCGTCAAAGTTGTGCGCAATGCTTGTCAGGGCGGGTGGGTACATCTTCAAGTGTCTTCGAGCCACTTCATGAACATAACTGTCAAAAAGAAAGTTCCGGATGTAATCACAGCGCAATATCTAGAATTCCGAGCTGTCCAATGCCTCACTGGCTGTTGATAAGATAGGTTTCACTTTGGCAACCGCTCATACCTGCATCTCAGTAGAGTGGTCACCCTGAATAAATAGTCACATTCCAAGCATTTTAAACCAATTGAAATACGCTCCTGTAATTTGACCAATGCAGCATTGCCAAATTTAATGAACATTATACTTCTGGCCGTTTCATACCGAATGTGTATGTCATCAAGCAGCAGTTACATTTTTTAAAGACCATTCAATGACCATTTAAAAAGTGTTTTTCCTGTTTCAGGACACAAGTGCAAATTAGTATATACACATGCAGTGCATCTAGCCATGGACATAATTTACCCTTGCTTGGCTAGCTCACAAACCTTTCCAATTTATGCTTGAATATCTTACAAAGGATGTTGTTACCAGGCATAATTCACGGGTTTCGCAGAAAAGCTGATGTGTACTTTTTTTTTTATTAACGCCCTGTTTGCTTACTTTATGGGTTACACATGATTACAAACCTGAAAATTATTGAGTTCTCTTTAGAGGGTTGAAATCTTTTAAGGAAAATCATTGTTCCATGGCTGTTGTATTGGAAGTACATTTTCAAATGTCTGTGAATTACTACAGAATCAGGTCTGTCTACTATCCTCGTGTGCGGGCATTCTTTACAGAATTGGCGACGAGGAAGGAATGCTAATCCATTGTGCTATACTACTGTTGCCATGAAAGTATTATGCATTGTAATGGTATGTGTTGTAATGGTATGCGTTGTAATGGAGTGCGTAGTAAGTGTAGTTTCTAAAAATGCGTTGTGATATGCATTGTAAAATCATGCATTGTAATTGATGTTGCGATGTAAAAACTGCTTTGTAAAGGCATGCGTTGTAAAAGTTTGCATTGTAACGTGTCCTATTCCAAGTATGCTTTGGATCCATCACCTTTCCTTGGGGTCTCCACTTTAAACCCCATTGCTGCTGTTGGTTGGCCTGCCTTGTGGCAGGGACTATTACACTGTCTGGGTATTAAACACCTGGACCAACCACTCGCTTCTTGAGGTGGGGGGTTCTTTTTCTGAGGGCCTACTTTTCCCCTTTGACCAGCTGACCTAGGAGAGTAGGTTCTCCCCGGGGCAATTCCTCTTCCATTGGCAGCACATACACACTTTCCAGCGCCTCTGGGATCTATCTGGACGCAAGCCTACGACCCACCCAGTGCCTCATATTGTGTTAACTATGGGCCCCGGCAGTCACCTCATCACTTAGCTATATAAGGCCACTTGCGAACTGTTGTACGTCCCACTCGCCCCACTTTGCCTCAAATGGGAGGAGGAATACGGGTGGCCACTCCATAACAAAGAATGGGAGCGATCTCTAGAATTTCCATTAAAAGTCTCCTGGAACTCTCGCTTCAAAAATATACAGTTTTTCATACTACACTGGGCCTATCTGGCGCCGGCACAGCTGCATCGCCACTTCCCAGAATCACAATTTCTATATAATCTGGGCTTGCCCAACTTTAAAACCATTACTGGCACACTACTCATGCTACATTGCGAGAGGTTGTAAGACTCATGGACATCTATTCCTGGGAATCCTGCTCATTAGGCATATTTAGGCGTAGGAAGCAGCACAAGATGCAGAAACGCTTCGTGGCCCTGGCCCTCCTTTTAGCCAATCGAGCTATCACACTACATTGGCGTACATCCACGGGTCCTGGACAGGAGAGGTGCAGAAATTGGGTGCTGCAGAGGAAGACACGATCTGAAAGGAGGAAGTGTGCTGTGTGCCCTGATGCCCCATCTCCCCCCTAATGGCAAAGCTGCTTATGCGCTTCCAGCAAACAATTGACAACGATGCTACTCCCCCACAGTCAGAAGACTCGTATGGGGTGCGCAGCTGAGTGTCTCTCCCAGGGGGTGAGACCTACCTCCCCTAGGAGGTCCCCTTCTCTAAACTCGTAAGTGCTTCAGCTGCTGTCAAGACCACTGAGACACCACACAGCACTTTCCTACACTGGAGACTGTACTGCCCGCCACCTGTGCAGTATTAATACACACCCACACTAACCCCCCAACACCGTCCATCCTAGTATTTTCTCCCAAAGTTACCAGTTTAAGTTCTTCTCTTGTGTACAATAACAGGAGGCAACACCTCCATCAAGGGCGGCTCCCAGTTCCAAGGTGCTCCACCGATTGCTCCCTGATGCTTGCTGTGTAACCAGTGGCGGCTCCTCTATGGGGCGTTTGGGCACCGCCCACCTGCTTTCTCGCTGTGCGAGAAGGCAGAAACAAATGGTAGTTATTGCCCTAATAACTACCATTTGTTTCTGCCTTCTCGCACGGCGAGAAAGCAGAAGCTCCATGTTGGGGGTGGGCGGAGTTGCTCGAGAGCAGGGGGGAGTGGTTTTCCCACTGTTCTTCATAATGACTGTTTGGGCAGCCTGAGGCCGCCCAAACAGTCATTATGAACAACAGTGGACAAGCCACTCTCCCCTGCCCTCGAGGTACTCCGCCCACTCTCCCTGTTCTCTCTGTATTCTGCAGAATACGGAGAGAAAATGACGCGGGTGGGGCAGCGGCCTGACCAACCACAGCACTGCGCTGTGGTGAAGGGGAGGGACGGCTGCCTGCCGCCTTCCCGATGATGTGCACAGTGCTGCAGGAATTGAAAAACAGGACGGTGGGAGTCTCAGGACCGTAAGTATACTTTAATTTATATATATTTGTTTCCATTAAACCCCCCCGCCTCACTCCTCATCCCCTCCGGTCGTCGCGGCCCCATTTCCCCCCCCACCCGCCCGTAATGCCGGCCGCGACTGAGTGAAGCATAGCAATGGATCTGGGCCTTGTTAGGCCCTCTAAAAATGACCCAATACATCATGCTCAGCATTTGACTCCCAAATAAAGAAATATAATTCAAAACCTTCAAGTTCGTTATAGAGTAATCCCGGATAGTAACCAGGCACATTAGCTTATCAGTGAAACTTGAACCAGGGGAAGAGATCTTTTTAAACTACTTCTGATCCGGCAAACACCCACATGGCTCCATTAAATATGCCTTCCACAGTGCTCTGCCCCCGTCTGCAGTGGAAACTTGAGCTTGGTCGGGGACACACAGGCAGGAGAGCCCCCAGGGACAAGTTCTCTGGTGTCCTCGTGCGACCCGCCCCGTCCTAGGCACGAGCCCCCTCCTGGGCCCCAGCCCACTCATACAAAGGAAAATAATATTCCCCAACTGCTTCCAGAGCCCCATGCAGAAACCGTGTTCTCACGTTCAAAGCAGAGGTTTTCACGTGTTTTTCGAGTCAAGAGCCCCCGTTGGAAATTCCATTTGCCCAGTGACAAAAGTTTCCTACTGTATCAAGCATGTTTTTTAAAAAAAATACGTGGGTAGTGGGTAATGGCTATTGACTGGAATCTCGGAGCTAGAACTTGTTCTTTAAATATGATTATTCATTTCAGCTGCCATTTCCACTTAACCAGTAGAACCTCAGCTGTTTTATCCGTTGAGCACGCGCAGTTCAACGCCCCAAGTAAGATATGCTGTGAGTGGGCTGAGTAGAAACTGCTTGTAAGGCAGCAGAGGACCCGGTCTTTGCTTGCTTCCATCTATTGTTGGGATATCATATGTGGCTGTGTCTTATTGAATCGGGTCTTTTGGCTTCTGTGACCTCTTGGAGCAGGGGATGTTGGCTGTCGATATATCCTTACGACGCTGGAGAAACGTTTGACCCACTCAGATAGTTCGTTTACTCCCTTCCTGGTTTCAAAACACGTTTAAGTTGCAGTTCCAGTTGCTAGTCCTGGAAGCGGTGTAAAGGACTGGTCCCGCGGGTGCGTTTCCCCCATGCATTCTATTGTATCTCGTTAAGTGAAATGTTGGGGATGCTTCCATCAGGGAAGCTCTTCATTGTGAACACCGACAGACTGGCACTGTTGTGGTGTGTTGGTTTGAATTATACATTGTATATAGCGCTTATTACCCTAAGGGACTCACTGAGACTGTCTCACTGCTGTGAGACAGTCTCAGTCTCACAGCAGTGTTTAGCATGTGCCAGTTGTCGTGTTTATTGTATAATATGTCAGCTGTCTTACACTTTTCTGCAGCATCTATCTGCCAGTCATCTCTTGTCACGGTTTACAGTACGTGATATGTCTCAGCCAGTGCACAGTTTTTACCAGTCATCTTCCCCATGTATATAATGTAATAGATGTCTCACAACGCTGCACAGTATGCATAAGCCATATTGTCTCAGACGTCTCACACCAGTATGTAGATTGCCTCATACTTATTTACTGTGTCCCGCTGCACGGTAGCTGTCAGTCGTCTTGGCCCAGGTCACAGAACACGTTACGCCTCTTTGTTGTTGATCATCCAGCGTGTCATACGCCCTCACGTGCAGTCTGTGCAAATGACCGCACCGCCTGCCTGTTTAATTTCAAATAAGTACACACCGATCGTCAGATGCCCATTGTCATAACGGAGCTGTGGCACTGAGGTCGGGAGGGTAGGGGGCGACGCACTGGAATGTCATGAAGTGAAATATTGGTCTCCCGTAAACACTTTACTATGTTTGGTGGTAAGACCCAGTAGGTGACTCGTAGGCTGCAGTGGAAGAATATTGCTTTTAATTCTAAGAATGTCAGTCGAGATGTCTAAAGGGGCTGTAAATGTATAATTGCTGTATAAACGCCTTGACGGGTAAAGGGCCTTTGGCATGGTAGAAGTTCTTACAGGCCGTTATCACTTTATCTTCACATATTTCAACTGCCATGTCGCCAGGGGTAGCACTTTGGTAAGCTTAAGCCCAATTTCTTTTGAGTCAGTGCAGTACGATAATAATGTTACGCCCACCACTTTCAAATGTCATCAGCCACCACTGTGTGTAACTATTGTGTGCAACGAAATGGCCCAGATTTACTATTGTATCTCTTATGTATCACATGCAGCTTTATGTGGCCAAAGTATATAACAATATTAAAACATCGACAACCCAATAAAAAGAATTACAAAAAAAGTGCCAAAGATGCAGACTTGGAACCAGGGAGCTAGTTTCAATTTCGGAGTTGGCTCAACATCCTGTGATTCTGGGGAAATCACTTAATCTCCCTGTGCCCCTCCCAAAACATTTTACTAATCTAACCTGAACCACATGAAAAGCGACATTATACCTTTGAGCCAAGTTAGCGCTACATAAAACTGTAAAGCAAATTATGGGTAAAAATTCGGTTTTCAGATGATGAAGAGGGATAACTGGTGGGGTGGGGAGAGCACATATAAAAACGTTCTCCTCTTCCTTTCATCAAATAATTAACCCTCGTTTGGTGTTTAAATTATCATACGATGTATGTTTTGAACTTAGGCTCCCATTAGGATGGCGAGCGGACTTTGCCCGCCCGCCATCCTTGTGGAAAATGAGACCGCCCGCGAGCTGAGCGGCGGTCCCGCCATGCATATTATGATGCGCCCTCCACAATGGCGGACGCATCATTCATTTATAACATTGCGGTGGGCGGTGTTTACACCAGCACCCCCGCAATGCTATAAATGCATGGCATGCATTTGCATACACAAAGCGGCAGGCACCGTGCGGTGCCTGCCGCATTGTGTATGCAAATGCAGGGGGGTACCACAGGTACCCCCCATGTGCACCCCCCACCTCGCCTTCACCATGGGGTCCTGCAACATGCCCCCAAAGTGAAGAACGCATGCTTTTCCGTGGCGGCATTTGATGACGCCCATCCTAATATGGCTGGCGGTGTCTGATAGACACCGCCACCATATGAACCCTTTTCCCCCCGGCAGCAAGGCGACCGGGGTGAAAAAGCCCCGGAAGGTGTTTCAGTCCGCCGCGGTCCCCCCTGCCACAGTAATATGGCGAGGGGGAAATGGGTGGCGGGCGGACAAGGATGCAGGGCGGATCACCACCACCCGCATGGCGGTGGCGATCCGCCCGACATCCTAATGGGCCCCTTAGTTTGGAATTGCCCTGCTCAATATTTGTTAACTCACTAATGCACTGTCTAACCGCTGATGTAAAGCTCTAATGGACAACCTTAGGTGTGTTGCATTTTGTGGCAGAGCATGTCGCCGAGAGCTTGGATTGTTTTAGATCTGAACATTAGGTGCGTAGAATAATTTAATTCTAGATTCTGGAATACCCCAGCCAAAATTTTAACAATGTTTTTATCGCTAAAGTTGAAAGCTTTACAAATCCGGAATTCAGAAAGACTGCCTATTGTAAATCAAGCTAGATACTTTCCAAAACTTTAACACTAAATAAAAGTGTCATAGAATGAGACCATTCGTGGTCCCCACCAATTGAGTATGTTCACTAAGCATGCCATGCACAGGGATTTTACACTAGTATACAGATAATGTCTGATTTTGATTAAAAAATTGTGTATGCTATATTTCTCTACAGATGGAGCCTGGCATTTCTTAATAACAGAATTACACGAACACGAGGAGAAGCTACTCTTCCCTCGCTACATCAATAGAGTAGGGAATTCCCCCTCTTTAGCATCCCCACACATAGGGGGATCTCTGAACCTTGCCCTGAAGAAAGTCCGGGACCTTCATGGCCTCACAAGGACTGAAACATGTCGGCACTTCACTAGGGTCGTAGGACCATAAAAATCCTAATAAACCCTTCTTTTATTCTAATTTTAATAACCCAACCAGACCCAAGAATAAAGGGATACCAGGGGTCTGATTGAGGTATTTTATTTATACCCCTTTTTTGCCTTCATTATTATAAGAGCTTCCCAACACTGTGGTTGAGCCCAGCCCGACCTGTAGGAGTCGGGGTGACCCAATGATGAAGCATGACACCACTAGGGTGTGTGAGGGTAACTAAAAACAACTAGTGTTGCCCCCCTTCCATACATATGGATATGGTTAGCATATCAAACACATCCCTAGTTGAATAGTGTTAAATCCCTCCTCATACATAGGTATCTTCCGATGAGCACAACCTACATTGAACTTTTTAGTCCTTTAGTAGGGTGCTTTTGGAGTATTTTTTGTTGTACAGTAATCGTTGGGAGGACGTACTCCATATACCCTCTCAAATCCCCCGGGACCACTGGATTAAACTACAGAGGTCCTTTGTTTTTTCAGTAAAAATTACTATTCCCACTCCAATCAGTGCAATAGTAGGGAAAGTGTTGGATAGCGTAGGGGTAAAAATTACTATTCCAACGCCCTTCAGTGCAACAGTAGGGAAAGCATTGGATAGCGTAGAGGTAAAATTTACTATTCCCTCTCCAGAGAGTGCAACAGTAGGGAAAGTAATGATTTATTATTTAAATAAGAATATATTAATTATTAATACCAATTAAAAAATAATTAAAATTAATTACCGGTCACAACATATTTAATAATTAATTAATTAGAAATATCAATACATATTATTTATTGAAAATTAATTACTTATTAATAATTAACAACCAATTAATTTTCAATACCAAAAATTTCATACATAATAAACAATTACCAATTAATATTTATTTTAGAATAAATTGTTTATCAATACACAAAAATAATTTCAATAATTCATGAATTACCGTTACATTATGTTCCACCCTATTCCCCTATAACCCACAACCCACTCCAAATAATAAATTAATACAATTAACATAATTATCAACTAAATAATTAATTAAAATTAATTACCAATTAATAAAAAATAATTACCAATTATTAATAATTAACAATCAGTTAATTATCAATACACAACAATAATTTAAATAATTATTTAATTACAATTACATTACTTACCACCCTATTCCCCATAACCCACAACCCACTCCAAATAATACATTAATACAATTAACATAATTATCAATAAACACTTAATTAAAATTAATTACCAAGTAATACAAAATAATGAATAATTAATTAACAATCAATTAATTATCAATACATATAAATAAAAATAAATATTTACTTAATTACAATTAAATTACTTCCCACCCTATTCCCCTATAAACCCACAACCCGCAACAGAACTAAAACGCAACAATAAATTAAAAATAATTAATAATTCATAAAATTAATATTTAATTTACTATAATTAAATTACTTCCCACCCTATTCCCCTATAAACCCACAACCTGCTACGGAAATAAATTACGCAAAAATGAAATAACATAAAATTCATTACTGGAAAAAAATTAAACATACATTACAAAAATAATATATAATTTTAACACATATACTAGCATACATAACGCAAAATCTTTTTTCGATACTATGGAAAACTATATTTCTAAATTCGATATTATGGAAATCGATATTTCTTACCTCAAATTCGATATTATACACAACTATATTTTGGGAATTCGATATTCTGACCTCTCTATATTTTTAATTCGATATTCTGGACAGTCGATATTTAAAATTCGATATTTTGGGTATTCACCATCCACCACGTGATATTCCCCTTCTTGAAGCATGACAAGCTTCAAGCCACCACAAGTTGGCAGATAGTCCAGTTGCATTACCTTCTGCCCTAATGATTACTCATGTCAATGTCCCAGTATCAAACCAGCGTAGTAAGGTTCCAAATCTAAAAGTGTCTCTACTTTCGGAGGCCAAAGTCTTTGTAGTTATACCCACCATGGCCTTTGAAAATATAATCAGTTCAAAAGGCCACCTTTGAAATGCACAGGCCCTCTAAATGTTGTCCTGTCTGCCATCCTACCCTGGAAGGTTTGATCATAATTGCTAGTGGGGTCAAGACCCTGCCTCTTGGAATGCTTGTACCAGTTCAATCCCCAAGTAACCATCCCAGAAAGGGCATGCAGATACATGAACCCCTAGTTTATGGCTCTCTATCAGGAATCAGATGTGGCCATCCCCCTAGCAACCTAGGGGCTAATTAGGATGGCGAGCGGACTTTGTCCGCCCGCCATCCTATCGTGAAATGGGGCCGCCCGCCATAAGGACGGGGGTCCCGAGGGGGCCATTAGGATGTGCCCACCACAGTTGCGGGCGCATACTGCATTCCTGAAATTGTGGCAGGCGGTGCACTCAGCACCACCCGCCACAATGCCAGGAAGGTATGTTGTGCACTTCCATGCACAACATGGCAGCCATCGCACGGTGCCTGCCATGTTGTGCATGGAACTGCAGGGGGGTACCATAGGTACCACCCATTTGCACCCCCCCACCCCACAGAGTCCTTGGGGGCCCGCAACGGGCCTCTGCAAGCAATTCCTGCATGCCTTTCCGTGGTGGCAATGCTGCCATGGAAAGGCATGTTTCCGCGCCCATAGTAATAAGGCTGGCGATGCCACCATATTATACTCATTTCGGCGGACGATCTTTCTGTCCACCGCGGACCCCCCACCTTAGTCAAATGGCAGGGGGAAATGGGTGGCGGGCGGGGACGATCTCAGGCGTATCAACACTGCCGTGCGGCTGGTAGCGATCTGCTTGAGATCCTAATGGGCCCCCTAGTGTGAATTAGGAGACAAGCCGCCAGGCACACATAGCCACACACATTGAAATGACCACTTTCTCAAAGTGATATTTTCATCACCATAATGTCAAATCCACTCCCACTACCGAAGAGGATTCACCATTATGAACACATCTAATCAATCAATCAATCAATCAGGTCATTTGTCGAGCGCACTACTCACCCGTAGGGTCTCAAGGCGCTGGGGGGGGGGGGGTGCCGCTACTGCTCGAACAGCCAGGTCTTGAGCTTCTTCCTGAAGGCGAGGTGGTCTTGGGTCAGGCGCAGGTCGGTCGGGAGGGAGTTCCAGGTCTTGGCGGCCAGGTGGGAGAAGGATCTTCCTCCTGTTGTCGCTCTTCGGATGCGGGGGACGGCGGCGAGGGCGTGGTTGGCTGATCTGAGGAGGCGCTTGGGTGTGTAGAAGTTGATCCGGTTGTTGAGGTAGCTCGGGCCTTGGTCGTGTAGGGCTTTGTGCGCGTGGGTGAGGAGACGGAAGGTGATTCTCTTGTTGACCGGGAGCCAGTGTAGATCTCTCAGGTGTCCGGAGATGTGGCTGCGTCGGGGGATGTCGAGGATGAGTCTCGCCGAGGCGTTCTGGATCCGCTGGAGTCTCTTCTGGAGTTTGGCAGTGGTTCCGGCGTAGAGGGCGTTGCCGTAGTCCAGTCGGCTGGTGACGAGGGCCTGGGTGACCGTCTTCCTCGTCTCGGTGGGGATCCACCGGAAGATCTTACGTAGCATGCGCAGGATGTTGAAGCATGACGAGGAGACGGCGTTGACTTGTCCGGTCATGGAGAGGGAGGAGTCCAGGATGAAGCCCAGGTTGCGCGCGTTGTCCGTCGGCTTGGGTGCGGTGCCCAGGGCGGGGGGCCACCAGGAGTCGTCCCAGGCGGAGGGCGTGGAGCCCAGGATGAGGACCTCCGTCTTGTCTGAGTTCAGTTTCAGGCGGCTGGTCGTCATCCATTCGGCTACGTCTCTCATCCCTTCGTGCAGGTTGGCTCTGGCGGTGGCGGGGTCGTTGGTCAGGGAGAGGATCAGCTGGGTGTCGTCAGCGTAGGAGATTATGTTGAGGTTGTGTTGGCGTGCGATGGCCGCAAGGGGGCTCATGTAGACGTTGAAGAGGGTGGGGCTGAGCGAGGACCCTTGAGGGACGCCGCAGATGACTTTGGTGGCCTCTGACTTGTACGGTGGTAGGCGGACTCTTTGTGTTCTTCCGTCGAGGAAGGAGGTGATCCATTCCAGTGCCTTCTCCTGGATTCCGATGTTGCTGAGGCGCTGTACTAGGGTGCGGTGGCAGACAGTGTCGAAAGCCGCGGAGAGGTCCAGGAGGATGAGGGCCGCTGTTTCTCCGTTGTCCATCAGAGTTCGAAGGTCGTCGGTGGCGGCGATGAGGGCGGTCTCGGTGCTGTGGTTGGCTCGGAAGCCAGACTGTGAGGGGTCGAGGGATCCATTCGTCTCGAGGAAGGCGGCCAGCTGTTTGTTGACGGTCTTCTCGATGACTTTGGCCGGGAACGGGAGAAGCGAGATGGGACGGTAGTTCTTGAGGTCGGTGGGGTCTGCTGTGGGTTTCTTGAGGAGAGCGCTGAGTTCGGCGTGCTTCCAGCTCTCGGGGAAGGTGGCGGAGTCGAAGGAGGTGTTGATGATGTCCCGCAGGTGGGGTGCGAGGACAGCGTCGGCTTTGTTGAAGACGTGGTGAGGGCAGGGGTCGGTCGGAGATCCGGAATGGATGGAGTTCATGGTGCGGATGGTGTCTTCGGTGCTGATCGGGGTCCAGGTGCGGAGGGTGGTGGTGGGTGGCGTCGTTGCGGTTGTGGCTTGCGTTGGTTGGTTGTTGAAGCTGTTGTGTATGTCCGTGATCTTGTTGTGGAAGTAGGACGCGAGGGAGTTGCAGAGTTCTTGCGACGGGGTGATGTCATTGTTTCCGGCGTTGGGGTTGGATAGCTCTTTCACGATGCTGAAGAGTTCCTTGCAGTTGTGTGCGTTGTTGTCCAGCCGGTCCTTGTATGCATTTTTCTTGGTGGCGCGGATCAGTTGGTGGTGTTTCCGGGTGGCGAGCTTGAGGGTGGTCATGTTGTCCGTCGTTGGTTCCCTTCTCCAGGCTTTCTCGAGGGCTCGACAGTTCTTCTTGGAGCTCTTGAGTTCGTCGGTGAACCATGGTGTTTTTCTGCTGCAGGATCTGCTGGGTGGGGTTCTCAGAGGGGCGAGTTCGTCCGCGCAGTCGTTGATCCATTTCGTGAGGTTGTCGGCGGCCTGGCTGGGGTTCGCTGAGTTGGCGGGAGGGTGCTGGCTCAGGGAAGCGGTGAGCTGGTTGGCTGTGATCTTGTTCCAGCTTCTTCGAGCAACCTGTTGCTGGTGGTGGTGGATCGTCGTTCTTCTGAAGGTGAAGTGGACGCAGCTGTGGTCCGTCCAGTGGAGTCCTGTTGCGTGGCTGAAGGTGACGTCTTTGCTGGATGAGAAGACGGCGTCGAGTGTGTGTCCGGCGAGGTGGGTGGGGGTGGTAACCAGTTGCTTGAGTCCGAGGTTGTCGAGGTTGTCGAGCAGGCTGATGGTGTTGCAGTCGTTGTTGTTCTCCAGGTGGAAGTTGAGGTCCCCCAGGAGGATGTAGTCGGCGGAGGGGAGAGCGTGCGGGCTGACGAAGTCGGCGATGTCCTCTATACTGTCGATCTATACTAAATGCCATATTGTACTATTGTGCCCATAGGAAACAATACAAGATAGTCTTTCCCTACATTCCCTCATGCTTACCCATTGCAAGAAGCAGACCCCATCTTACCAAACACATCATCCGATGTCATTCACGACTCTTGCTTGTAACACTTACACACACTTGCCCAACCTCTTCCCAACACTGCACCCTGTCACTAGGAAGAACTCTGATATAGAAAGAGACATGCAGAACCTTGGCACACAGCTTTGTAAATGCCAAATTGAACAACAATAACTCCTTCACACAGGCCTCATAAGGGGAAGCCTGTGGCACAATCAATGAGCTACCTCTGTGGATGGCACAGCCAGTACGGCAGGCCCATGGAGGCACATTTGAGATACATGCCCCAGATATAGGTCTTACCCCATGACAAGGGATTTACAGCTAATTCAAACCAGTCCATCATATATACACCGCCAGCAGTATGCACATGATGAGCCCAGCATTTTGACACTGCATGGCAGTGCCAAACGCTCTTGTGTACTAAGGCTAGCATCCAGAGCAATGGAAAACTGGGGAGCAGTAAAGGAAAAAGTTGAGGGAAAGCACCCTTGAAAGTGACATTTCAAAGACTTGCCCAGTAAGGCTAGTGCCACCCTAATACAACACAACACTGCCTATGGCTCAAAAAGTGATTTTATACACTTGCACAAACCTATCTTACATAACATCTGCTTACTTTCAACATGAAAAAAGACAGCCCTTGGTATGAGTCTTGGTGCACCACCACACGTTTCTGTATGGCACACCCTTTTCCATAATAGTGACTGGCCATGGAACTCTGCCAACCAATAACAGAAACCAAAGAACCAAGGTTCTGTTGCACATTGAGAGATAAATGATTCACCCTAATGGATAAGTCTCCACAAAACAGAAGGCCTGCGCCCCAGCTGATTACATCTACAAGCACCCCTTACCAAAGAGACCTCCTGGTCCTCATTAGCCGAAGTGTACATCAACTTCAACATACATCATCCTACTCCAAAGAGAATCTGGCTGATTATAACCGAGAAACAGACAATGAAAGACTGCACTCTATGTAAAGTATATCAGCTGCTAGAATCACAAAGGGGAAATATTTAAATGTTGTCAGTAGATTACCAAAAAGGGATCAATGTCACATATGTAAGCCAATGAAAAATGAAGAAATTCATCGGGGAGGAATTCTTTTTCCTGAAACTCAAAAAAGAAGCACCATCAAACCTAACCTCAATTCAGGAGACATGCTTCTGCTACATCAGAGGTGTTATTGAGAAGCCATTTTTGATACATTTCTCATGTGAATCCTCGAGTGAACGGTAAATTAACAACATCAAACAGTAAAAACGTAAACACAGCAAACCAACTGTCAACTTCAAAACCCCTTTTTTCAATGTCTGTGATGGAATTGGCCATAAAGAACCAGCCAAAGAGCTTAATATGTAAATTAATTAGTGCAGGGGCCCAAATATTTTCACAGGAGTCTGCTGCCAGAGCTGTGGAATACTGGGGCTACCAACAATAAAGGCTTCCTAGACTTGATGCCACCTCATACCTATTTTCCACTAGCCTACACTTACTGTCTCTTTATTTCCCGATTTCAGGGTCTTTGCTTCCCAATTTCTTCTTTTTTCACTGTTTCCTTCCCGTTTTCTTTCTTTTTCCTTTCCTCTTAACTGTCATTCTGTTGTTCTAGTTTGCAGTGGTGGCTGGTGACATTTAAAAGTGGTGAGGCGTAACATTATTATCATACTGCACTGACTCAATAGAAATGGGGCTTAAGCTTACCAAAATGCTACCCCTGGTGACATGGCTGTTGAAATATGTGAAGGTAAAGTGATAACGGCCTGTAAGAACTTCTACCAAGCCAAAGGCCCTTTACCCATCAAGGGGATTATATAGCAATTATACATTTACAGCCCCTTTAGACATCTAAACTGACACATTCTTAGAATTAAAATCAATATTCTTCCACTGCAGCCTACGAGTCACCTACTGGTTCTTACCACCAAACATAGTAAAGTGATTACGGGAGACCAATATTTCACTTTATGGCATTCCAGTGCGTCACCCCTACCCTCCCGACCTCAGTGTCACAGCTCCGTTATGCCAATGGGCATCTGACGATCGGTGTGTACTTATTTGAAATTAAACCGGCAGGCGGTGCGGTTATTTGCACAGACTGCACGTGAGGGCATATGACATGCTGGATGATCAACAAGAAAGAGACGTGATGTGTACTGTGACCTGGGCCAAGACGAGTGCCGCGTACCGTGCAGCGGGACACAGTAAATAAGTATGAGGCAACCTACATACTGGTGTGAGATGTCTGAGAAAATATGGCTTATGCATACTGTGCAGCGTTGTGAGACATCTGTTACATTATATACACGGGGAAGATGACTGGTAAACACTGTGCACAGGCTGAGACATATCGCATACTGTAAACCGTGACAAGAGATGACTGGCAGATAGATGCTGCAGAAAAGTGTAAGACAGCTGACATATTATACAATAAACACGACAACTGGCACAAGCTAAACACTGGTGTGAGACGAGACTGTCTCACAGCAGTGAGACAGTCTCAGTGAGTCCCTTAGGGTAATAAGCGCTGTATACAATGTATAATTCAAACCAACACACCACAACAGTGCCAGCCTGTCAGTGTTCACAACGAAGAGCTCCCCTGATGGAAGCATCCCCGAGATTTCACTTAACGAGATACAATGGAATGCATGGGGGAAACGCAGCCGCGGGACCAGTCCTTTGAACCGCTTCCAGGACTAGCACCTGGAACTGCAACTAAAACGTGTTTTGAAACCAGGAAGGGAGTTAACGAACTATCTAAGTGGGTCAAAAGGTTTCTCCAGCATCGTAAGGATATATCGACAGCCAACATCCCCTGCTCCAAGAGGTCACTGAAGCCAAAAAACCCGATTCAATAAGACACTGCCACATATGATATCCCAACAATAGATGGAAGCAAGCATAGACCGGGTCCTCTGCTGCCTTACAAGCGTTTCTACTCAGCCCACTCACAGCATATCTGACTTGGGGCGTTGAACTGCGCGTGCTCAATGGAGAATACAGTGGAGGTTCTACTGGTTAAGTAGAAATGGCAGCTGAAATGAATGATCATTTTTAAAGAACAATTTCTAGCTCCGAGATTCCAGTCAATAGCCATTACCCACTACCCACGTATTTTTTTTTTAAAACATGCTTGATACAGTAGGAACCCTTTGTCACTGGGCAAATGGAATTTCCAAAGGGGGCTCTTGACTCGAAAAACACGTGAAAGCCTCTGCTGTGAACGTGAGAACACGGTTTCTGCATGGGGGTCTGGAAGCATCTGGGGGATATTGTTTTCCTCGGCAGGAGGGGGCTGGGGCCCAGGAGGGGGCTCTTGCCTAGGACGGGGGGGTCGCACGAGGACACCAGAGAACTTGTCCCTGGGGGCTCTCCTGCCTGTCTGTTCCCGACCACGCTCCAGTTTACACTGCAGAGGGGGGCAGAGCACTGTGGAAGGCATATTTAATGGAGCCATGTGGGTGTTTGCCGGATCAGAAGTAGTTTTAAAAGATCTCTTCCCCTGGTTCAAGTTTCACTGATAAGCTAACATGCCTGGTTACTATCCGGGATTACTCTATAACGAACTTGAAGGTTTTGAATCATATTTCTTTATTTGGGAGTCAAATGCTGAACATGATGTATTGGGTCATTTTTAGAAGGCCTAAAAAGGCCCAGATCCATTGCTATGCTTCACTCAGTCGCGGCCGGCATTACGGGCGGGTGGGGGTGGGGGGAAATGGGTTTGTGACGACCGGAGAGGATGAGGCGGGAGGGGTTTAATGGAAACAAATATATATAAATGAAAGTATACTTACGGTCCGAGACTCCCGCCATCCTGTTTTTCAATTCCTGCAGCACTGTGCACATCATCGGGAAGGCGGCAGGCAGCCTCCCTCCCCTCCCCTCCACCACAGCACAGTGCTGTGATTGGTCAGGCCGCTGCCCCACCCGCGTCATTTCGTCTCCGTATGCTGCAGCATACAGAGAGAACAGGGAGAGTGGGTGGAGTTGTTCGAGGGCAGGGGTAGTGGCTTGTCCACTGTTGTTCATAATGACTGTTTGGGCGGCCTCAGGCTGCCCAAACAGTCATTATGAACAACAGTGGGAAAGCCACTCCCCCCTGCCCTCGAGCAACTCCACCCACCCCCAACCAGGAACTTCTGCTTTCTTGCCATGCGAGAAGGCAGAAACAAATGGTAGTTATTAGGGCAATAACAACCATTTGTTGTTTCTGCCTTCTCGCACGGCGAGAAAGCAGTGGGGCGGTGCCCAAACGCCCCCATAGCAGAGCTGCCACTGCTAGTTTGATGGTGAAAAAAAAGTCCGGGGCGTGGCCAAGATGGCGGTGGGGCGTGCCCAAGATGACGGCATAGAAAGTCGCAATTCCCGTGTGCTCCCCGACCCAGGCCCTTCCCTGGACCATTAAACGCATGATCCTCCCCCCCCACGGAGCTGTGTCAGGGGGTGGGAGATCTCGAGGACGCTGCTGGGCTGCTGCAGTGACCGCCGGTCGTGAGGAGGACGGCAAAGGAGCGCAGTACACACAGCCGCTAATGGCTGCGAAATGGCACCCGCACAACGCGCCTGGTGAAGGGGACGCAAGGTGGCCAGACAGAGGGGCCCAGTGGTTGTGGGGCTCAGAGAGGACATCGGGACGGCGCTGGCGGCTCCCGCGCCCTCCACCGGAGGTTTCAGAGGTGCGGCGAGCCGCAGCGGGAGGACGCTGTCAGCCCTGCGGCCTGAGAGTGGTGTGCGGGCAGCGGAGCAAAAATCGAGGCCGGGGACGAGAGGCCTTACAGCTGTTGGCAGTGTCGGACGCCTCCCGACAAGGCAGAGACTCGTGGCGCTCGCCCCAGTGGGGTAGCTGGTGCATTGGACACCCCTGCAACGACGAGACGAGGCAGACTGCAGGGAGGTGAGGAGTAGGGGGGCTGCTCAGCAAGGGGAGGCGGCCTCGGGGTGGCAGCCAGCACCATTTGGAGGTGAGACAGTGGCGAGAGGCACAAAGAAGGACAAGCGGGTGCCCCAGGGGATTGACTATTTCCTGAAGAATGCCAAGGTACGGCACTGGCCAAGGGGGCGTCCGGCAGGCCTGGGGGCTCCAGGAGGGCACTGCCACCGCCTCCGCAGTGACAGGAGAGATGGCCACCGCAGACGGGGCTGAGAAGAGAGGGCCACGAGAAGCCCCTGGAATCAAGCACACCAGGGGGTGTCCGCTTGGGTAGAGAGGACTTGACCAGGCCACACCTAGAGACACATGGCCAGCTGTCGGTGCCATCCGCGGACCCACGCACCGAGACGGGGGTAGGGGCGCCTCCCAGGCAGAGACACAAGGGGTGGTGACCTCACGGGGGTCCAGGATGCTGGACACCCCAGGAACTTAGCTGGAATGGAAGGAGCCAGGAGCTCTATGTAGGGGGCGTCCGAGGGGCTGAGAGCAGAGCCCAGCACATAACGCACCGGCACAGGGTGAGGAAAGCCTCCCTCCAGCAGAGCAGTGAAGCCAAGAGGGCCAACACCAGAGGCCACCGGGGTGACTAACTGGAGAGGAGAGACAGCGGCAAGGGCGGCACGAGCGTCAACAAGAAGCACAGCATGGCCGGTCTGAGGTAGAAGGGAGACCGCATACTCCCAGAGATTCTTAATAAGGGCCAGCCGAAAGGGGACAAGGGGCCGTCCTCCCCAGGGGCGCCAAGGCATCAAACTGAACCCAACGAAGGCGAGGTGCCCATCATGAAATTCTTCCTAGAGACCTTGTTCAACTACCTCCGCGAAGACTTTCAAACGCTGAAGCAGGAGGTCACAGGGGAGGTCAGAGAGATTAGGAGGGAGGTGGACGGTCTCGGTGAGCGGGTGGCCACCATCGAGGAAGCAGACCAGGCCAGAAGCGTAGAGATAGAGCAGCTCCAGCAAGAAGCCCTTCGCCTTAAAGACCAGCAAGTGGACCTGCAGGCGCATGTGGAGGACTTAGAAAACAGGTCCCGACGTAACATTATTCGGGTCCGGGGTGTCCCACTTAAGGAAGAAGGGGCTGATATCACAGGCAACCTGCAGGCCCTGTTTCGAGAAATTCTGGGGGAAACTGCGGACTTTGACTTCAGGATTGATTGAGCTCATATAGTGGGGTTGGCGAGGCGCGCGTCTGTCCCCCCCCCCCGGACTTCTTAGTCTTCTTGCCAGACTTTCCACTTAAAGAAAGAATCCTCAGGGAGGCAACGCGGAAACAACCCCTCCAGCTCCAGGGCCAGCCCGTAGCTTATATCAGGAACTCTCGGCTATCATGCGCCAGAAAAGGAAGGCATTCAAAGTGGCCACGGACTTCTTATGGGACAAAGAGATCCCCTACTTGTGGGGTCATCCCTTCCGTCTGATTTTCAAGTGGAACTGCGCCCTGCACCAACTCCGCTCACTCCAAGAAACATGCACCCTGCTGGGCATCGAACAGATGGAGGAGTCTACGTCACCGAAACCCTCCCGGCAATCATCTAGAGGAGGATGGCACCGGGTCATTTGACGGCGCTCGCCTGCTGCGAACTTGAAGCTGGACTCTCATACCAATACGCAAGAGAGGGTCAATGCTATCCAGGAAGTTTCCAAAGACACTTCACCACCAGACTGATTTATTCGAGTGAGGGGGGGATTCAATAGCACTTCTGCATTCCAGGTCCAGGGGGGTGGGCGGGGGGCCACGGAGGTTGACACGGTTGCACGTTCCAGCAGGTAAATCACCACAGCCCTGCGATGAAGGATGGCAGGACTGGGACAATGTCCATTTGTTGGGGTAATGGAGTTGGGGTCAAGGAGGAGGGGAGGCGAGGGGGGACGAGAGTTCAGGCAAGGGACGGGAGTTGGCTGGTTGGGGGGTGGTTCTGGGGGTCGGAGGGGGGAGACACTCCGGTGGGCTCCGGTGTGTCGCGCTACAGGGGGGCAAGGGCAGAAACTGGGGGGCTTGCGGCTACCCCAAGCGAATGCAGGGCCCCACTCGACTCCACTCAAGGCTGACGAGGTCCTGAAGGTTCTCACCTTAAATGGGAAGGGGCTTAACAACCCTATAAAACGGAGGGCCATCCTATATTTCCTGGAGAACTTGGGGGCCGCAATATGTCTGCTGTAAGAAACGCACCTGCTCTCCAGAGATTGGCATCGCATGCGCTCCAGGGCTTTCCCTCAGCAATACTTCTCCTCCACTGTAGAGAAAAAAGCGAGTGTAACTCTTCTATTTGCTAAGCATTTCAGAGGCCAGGTGAGGGACAAGATTTCCGAAATGAAGGGCAGGCTCCTAGCGTATAATGTGCAAGTGGGGGCATGTCGGTTAGTGTAGGGTCGATATATGCTCCTAACACCAAGCAAGAATCCTTTCTCACAGGGGCCCTAGCGGATGTTCTGGGATTTCAACTGCAATATACTTTGGTGGGAGGTGATATTAATCTGGTGATGGACCGGGACAGGGACAAGTCAGGTCACCAATACGGCTCCACAGGTGCAATCTCCTAGGAGGGTAGGCAGTGGTTGGCCAGCAGAGGATTTTTAGATCTTTGGAGAGAGGCACACCCCAACACCACGGGGTACACATTCTACTCACATGTACACCACACATACACCCAGTTAGATCACTCTCTGGGGTCTGCCGACATAGCTCCCTTAGTCATGGACACCGACATTATCCTGGCAGCACTTTCGGACCATCGCGCGGTCACACTTCACTTAGTGGTCCCTCACACGAAACCACACAAAGGTCGGTGTCGCCTAAGAGAGACACTGTTATAACGCAAGGGGGTCACACAACAACTACACAAACGTATTACAGAATACCTGAGCATTAATGATACCGCAGACGTGCCAGTGACTGTGGTGTGGGGGCCACTTAAGGCAGTGGTACGCAGTGACCTCATAGCAATAGTGGAAGCTGAAGCTCACGAACACAAGGAAAGGAGTCAGGCGTTATTGGCGGAGGTGTTAGAATTAGAGCGGGTACATAGTAGAACTGGGGCCCCTAGTATCTGGCGCCAGCTGAAAGCGGCCAGGGCACAGCTCACGAGCCTTGACCTGGACCGCACAGAATATGCGGCTTTACGCCTCCGACACACATATTACGTGGGTGGCGACAAAACGGGGCACCTACTGGCCAGTAAGATAGAGCTAGGGTCCTCCGTTCTAAAATCCCCACTATTCAGGGCCGAGGGGGGCACATGCTCTTGGAGGAAGAACAGATAGCGGAAGCGTTTCAGGCGTTTTATGCCTCACTCTATGCTGCAGACCCAGCCTTAGACCCAGGGGGTGGAGACGCCTACCTCACCGTCGGTTACAGCCCTCAATGAGGCCAGCACGCTCTCCTTAGATGCCCCTATACGGACGGAGGAAGTGGTATCGGCGATAGCATGCCTCAAGCCTCTGAGAGCACCAGGGCCAGACAGCTTCTCCGCAGGCTTTTATAAAGCTTTTTGCCCACTGCTGGCCCCTGTACTTACCAAATTGTTCAACTCCTGCCAGGGACCAGGCACCATCCCTCAGGACATGCTCGCTGCAGATATTATCGTACTGCACAAACCCGGCAAGGACGCGTCACAGTGTGCCGCCTACAGGCCCATTTCCCTGCTTAATTTAGACCTCAAAATCTTTACGGGGATTCTGGCGGCTAGACTAGGTCCTTGTCTGCCGGGCATCATAGAGCCCGGCCAATCGAGTTTCATCCCCAACAGGCAGTGTAGCGATAACACAAAGCGACTCTTGCATGTCATAGACAAAGCCTATTTTAATGACTCGGACGCAGCTCTCCTAATAGTCGACGCCGAGGAGGCGTTCGATAGGATGGACTGGAGATACCTAGACAAGACTTTAGTGCGCTTTGGAATTGGGGATTGCTTCCGGTCATGGAACGCTAGCTGTTATGACGCACCCCAGGCGACAATTCGGGTTAATGGTGTGGGCTCGCAACCCTTTGATATCCGACGTGGCACTAGGCGGGGGTGCCCGCTCTTGCCTCTGCTGTTTGCCCTCTATATCGAACCATTTGTGTAGAGAATCCGCGACAATCTGGATATTGATGGTGTCACGTTTGTAGGCGAGCCGCATACCATTATCCTGTACGCAGACGACATACTTGCGGCAGTAGACAATCCTGAACGTCCGTTGCCATCTTTCCTAATGGAAATGGAGACCTATGGGAAAGTTTCGGGATTTAAGATGAATGTAGGGAAATCCCTGATTCTTTCCCTGGGTTGTAACTCCCGTAAAACCACTGCAGCAGTTTGGGGGACTTTCCTCCCGCGTGTCTCTGTCATACCTGGGGATCACCCTGACGCCCAGCACAACCCAGACTGTTGAGCAAAATTACTCGGCACTCTATGATCAACTTCAAGGGGAACTGAGAAGGTGGCGGCAACAACCGCTCTCGTGGCTGGGGTGCGTGGCGGCGATAAAAATGTCCCTGCTACCCAAGATCCTCTACCTGTTCCAAACCATCCCAGTAACTCCACCGATCAGGATGCTTCAGAAAATGCAGGATGCAATACGGCAGTTCATGTGGGCGGGTAAACGCCCGAAACTCCACAAGGACTTGGCCAGGTGGGCTCCTGTAGAAGGTGGCTTGGGTATCCCTGACATTCTCCGCTACTTCCAAGCGACACAACTTCGCTATCTCCTGGAGTGGAACCGCCTTGAGTCAGAAAAAAAGGTGGCTATTCCAGGACCGGGCGATGGCCCAAATGTCGCTGTGGAAAGTCCCCTTTATGCACCGCTCTGACAGACCATCCTATATCAAGAAATCACCTATTACCCGCACGCTACTCAAGGTGTGGGATGCGGTGGCGGTCGCTAGAGGCCTCACCACCTTCCCTTCGCCAATGACGCCGCTACTAGATAATCCAGCCTTCCCTCCTGGGATAGACCCTGGGGCATTTCACCAGTGGCGCTCCTGAGAATGTAGGTCGGCCGGTCATCTGGTTGACGTGGAGAGCTTTATGCAGCTCGATACCCTGCAGGAGATATACACCCTGATAGCGCCACAGCGTTTTCAATACTTCCAGATTCGCCACTGGCTCACAAGCAGTGACATGCTGCCGCTGGTGAGGAGGCCCTTCACAGCATACGAGAAATGGCTCATCAAGAAAAAGTCCGACAGACAAGCGATCACGGACCTGTATAAACTGCCAAGCCCAGCCCCGCCTACCTCGCGCTCTGCTGGTCAGAGACGCTGGGAATTGGAGCTTGTGAGAACTTTCACGGATAAAGAGTGGCAAGACATTTACCACAGGGGAACTTTCACAGATAAAGAGTGGCAAGACATTTACCACAGGGCCCATCACACCGCCAGGAACGTGGCGAGCAGAGAATCGGCAGTTAAGATCGCATATTACTGGCACCTAACTCCGGCACGGCTCTATCAAGGCAACCCAAAGCGCAGTTCCGCATGCTGGAGGGGGTGCGGTCAGGTGGGGACACTGACTCATTTGTTGTGGGAGTGTGTGGAGGTAACAGATTACTGGAAGGAAGTACTTCATGACATTGACACACACTTCCAGACAGAGATTCCCCAATTTCCAGCCTACACTTTACTAGGCCTCTCCAACGCCCTTACGATTCCACTTAAATCGATCAGGGGAAGACAGATGTGATTGGCAGTAGGGGCAGCGGCACACCACGTCCTCTCACTCTGGGGCACCACGAGGAAACCTACACGCATGGGCTATCTCCATAGGCTTTGGTACATAATGGGCATGGAGCGGATCCAGGCAACTCTTACTCAGACAGCGGACTCCTTCACCACCACATGGCAACCTTTCATTTCTCTTCTGGCTGGGGAATTCATTGAAGTTACCTGTCTGAAATATCTCAGAGTTCTGTGACTCGCGGATGAGTTTGCCAGGGGGACTGGCTCCACACTTTAGTAATCCCATGCACTTGCTCTTTGCGCTACATCTGGAAGGGAGCTGCGGCACACCGGAAGGGGGGGTTGGGGGGTCAGGGGGGGTAAGGGTGGGGGGAGGGGGATGTTTGTTCTTTGGGTTGTTGAATGCACTCTTAGAAGATGGACCACCATTACCCGCTCTTATGGACACATTGGTCTACCCCATGGTAGATGCAGATCCCCAATTAAAGTGGAGGGGGTACAACGAGGGTATAAGGGGAGGCCAAACGGAACTGTATTGTGTTTAATGCAGAAGAAATCAATAAAACAAATTTAAACAAAAAGAAAAGTCCCAGTCCCCAATAATGAGTGCCCTAGCCCACCACCTTAACACTAAGGGCTGACCAGCTGAGATTTGTTAGGGAACTGTCACTGTGTGCAACTCATCCAGGACAATTGTGATGCTCTTGTTGTTTTCGTTTTTTTAATTGTGTCTCTGTCTTTCTTTTTTCTTTCAATCCTTTCACCTTATTCATCTTCCATTTCTATTTGTCCTTCTTTCTTTTTGTGAAGGGTGGAAAATGTGTATTGCCTTTTTGATCGCTGTAATAATGAGGAGAGCTCTGGGAATCAAAGATAAGCAAAGATATTAGGGCCGATTCCGATTTCGGTCAGAAGGGCTCCAAACGATGGTCGGAGCCCTTCCGACCAAACCGGAACGTGTTGCACGGATTCCTTTCCGACTGAGCCATTCTGATGAGCTCGGTCGGAAGGGAATCCGACTCGGATTTCCGGATTGCGGACGACAGGCTCAGAGAGCATGTCTGCCGTACGGAAATCCCTCAGTACTCCCCCGGTCACAAAGTACTCTCCCAGCCGCCTCTTTGCGACCGAGGGAGTACGATGGCAGTTTTTCACTGCCTTTTCGTGCCGGTTTTTCCGGCATGAAAAGGCAGACGGAAACTGTCCAGTAGGGCCCCCAGGGGTGCGAGGCTGCCGAATGGCAGCCCTCTGTGGATCCCTGCACCCAGTGGCAGGCACCTTGGGGTGCCGGCCGCAGGGTGCAGGGATGAACTACACCCCTGCTTTTCACATTGGAAGCATGCTTTCCGCTCAGAATGCATGCTTGCATTGTGAAGTATACAGTGTGAGCAGGGCCGCAACCGACGACGGCAGGTCAGTCGGTTACGGCTACTGACCGATGTCGAACGGACTCAGGTCCGTCCGATATCGGAATTGGCCCCAAAGTGGAAGTGATAAGAGGAAGGAAAAGGAATCAGTGGGGCTTTGGGGAATGTTCATAGGCATTCCAGGCCTGCATTTGTTCAACATGAATGAAAGTCATTCTGTTACCTGGTCTCTGCTACTTCCTTGACGACTGTGCTGAAATGGTGGCTGAACTGACTCCCTGTATTCAGTCTCACTTCAGACACAACCAGAGGTCCTGCATCTATTTGTATCCTACTCTGAGTTTCCCCCTTGAGAGTATCAACAAGGGGAAGTCACAAAACTGGATCTTTTGGGGAATTTCTGAAGGTGTATAAATGACAACTATTGTCAAAGCCAATTGATCATGCCTTTTGGCTGCCAGTGAGGGCCTACTGACTTTGCCAGTGCCTTTTGCTAATGCTGTAAATGTCAGCCAAAAGGGGAAAAAGAAATCATGCTCCAGCACAAAAAAGGGAAAATTACACATACGCATCATGATGGCACCGCCAATTTTAGGTCGAGCCTGAGCCAGCGCTCAAGCGCTGCTCTGGAGATCTGCTTTAGGTACTGTACGGAGGAGAAGCCCTGCCCATATTTGTCATTGGCTTGTGTCTTTTTCCTTCGTAATTGGTGGTGTTTGATTCCTTAATAGGCTTGTTAGTCCCTCCTTAGTACGGCCATCTTGTCATTTGTATCCTCCCTTGGCTACTGGCCCCTTTACTTGATTGTTACACGGTACGTGAACTTTTTCTTTATTGAGCCACTTTTATCACACGCATGAAGGTTCCTTGCTCCACCCTCCTCTTCCTTGGGGCCCTCCTCTTTCTCTCCGATCCTTTGATTTTTCGTGCCCTCTGTGTGACTGCCCCTTTCCGTTGTCCCTCCCTCCTCCTATCCAGTTATCCTGTCTGTCCTCCATGGCCTTGCCTCTCTTCATTGACCCCTACGTCTCCCCTCTGCCTCTGTAGATTCAGCCATGCTGGCGCCCGTCATGGCCCAGCTTTGGGTGTCCCTCTGTCCCCTGCCACTGCCTGACCTCTTCTTTTGCTCAAACCTACCGTAGAGCGACACGTTTCCTGGTTATTATGTGCAGAAGAGGTGAGCAACGGACAATTGGGGTGAGGGACGGGACATGACAGTTGCCAAAGTTCAGTCAAAGCCTGGCCTAGGGTCCGAAGGAGGACAGCTGGCGGCCTCTGCAGAGGTAGGTGGCCGCCTTCATGGAAGGATTGGCTCCGGCCTGAGGTACTGCTGCCTGTCACATGTGTGGTGACCCGGGGCCCCAGGTGTATGTCGGTACTGGAGTTTTGGTGTGCTGTGGAGTTTAGCAGTCAGTTGCCAGGTCTCAGAGCACTCTGCTCCGAAGGCTAGGTTTGCGTGTGCCTCTGTCTCTAAACTACTCATACCCTAGGAATCTCGCTTGTCTGAAACAGGAGTTTATTACCCCGTGTTTTAGGTAATCCGAGGGGGCGTGCCTTGTGTCTTAATCCCTGTGACTCTATCCCTCATGTGAGTGAACGGGTGTGTAATGGACCCTGCAAGTGTATCTGTCTGTGCTTGAAAGGATGAGTTTGAGGGATGTAGCCATGCACATTTCTGTACAGCCCTCCTTGAGTCACTCACTGTGACCATCTCTTGCTGGGAGTACATCTTAATTAGGTTTTTGTGTGCTTTCTAAAGTGACCTCGTGATGGGTATGGCTATTGTGTAACTGAGTGATTTTGTTTTTATGGCTGTATTTTGGGTGTTTACGCCTGTGTGTGTCTATTTCGATTACAATGAAAGGGTTGGTCTAATTATTTGAGTGCCTGGCTTTACCTTTGTATCTGTTGTGCATCCGCTGAGTCGTCTCACACTTCTTGACTGCCTGTTTCCGTGGGTGTAATTTTTTGACCCTGTCAGTGCATGGTGAATGCCCTTCTACCGCTATACCAGCCACATACAGCAGCAGTGACAGCAGTGTTTGTCCAGACTAATCTTTGGGGCCCGTGGTGTTCCTCATCAGAGGAGCCATGACTCAGCAGTTTCTGCACACACATTGGGGTGAACTTCCTTCCTGTTCCACCAGTCCTGCATTCAACATGGTGCAGCGTGATCAGCTATGGGGCATACTTCGTGATATGGGAGTACCAGCCTACCTATGCCACCAGCTGAAGCGCTTGTATCAGGATACGTATACGAGAATAAGATATGGTAAAAAGGGGAATTGACAGCTCCCTTCCCTGTAGAGAAAGGGGTGAGACAGGGATGTGTTTTAGCTCCAACCCTGTTCTCCCTCTTTTTAAACGGTTTAATTGAAACTCTACTGGTAGTAAAAGCCATAGATTCACAGAGGTTAGCAAACCACAAAATACCAGCTTTAATGTTTGCGGACGATAAGCTTCTACTGTCTAAATCTCCCATGGGCATGCAGCTGGTATTGGAGGAATTCTGTTCATTTTGCCGGAAGAGGGACTTGGAGATAAACCTCCAAAAAACTAAATACAAGGTCTTCCATGCTAATACTATCAATTGCCCACACCCCCAAATGGAAAGCAGGGCCTTAGAGAGGGTGTCCATCTTTGATTACTTGGGCCTCACACTTAATGATAAGATGGATTGGGGGACCCAAGTAAAAAAAGCTAATTTAAAACTGACACAGTCCATAGGGAGTATCCTAAAAGTACATAAAAACTGCACTCAGAAAGTGGTAGGTCCACCTGCAGAAATATATAAAACACAGGCAAGGGGAGCGTCACTATATGGAGCAGAACTCTGGGGTCACTGCCCATCTAACAGAGAACACCTTTCTTAGGCAGCTGTTGGGCCTCCCTAAGAGCACCCCCTTAACACCATTAAGGATGGATCTGGGTATTGGCCCCATTGCTGACATAATTTCTTTTCAACCACTTCTATTCTGGAGCCATCTCTGGAGCACCCCTGAGTTAGTAAACTATAGGGGAGAATTGAAGGATGTTATGACCATCTTGCGAGCAGGGAACATACCATGGCAGTCCTACATTAGGAACACATGCTATGCATTGGGGAGGGCGAATATGTGGTTAACACCAGAAGAGACCTGTCCCTCCATTCCCAAAAAGTCCCTATTCCTTGCCTATAAAGAACATAAATTTGCCCAACTATCGCAGAGCACCAACTCAAGCAGTCTGACCTCCAGGTTTCTGGATGTCAAACAGCAATATAAGATAGAGTTGGCCCTGGATAGTATTCAACCTTTTATGACAAAGAAATTGTTCCTTCAATTTAGACATGGGGTGCTCCCGCTCCGAGCACTTACAAACAAATGGAAGGGAGCTATTAAACTAGATTGCCCAGGGTGTAATTTGACCGAAGAAACAGAACTCCATGTCCTTCTTTTTTGTCCCGCCTATAGAAGGCCAAGGTCCAAGTGGGTGCTTCAGCTTTGCAGAAATGTGAGGATTAGGCACCACACTGAGGCCTTCAGGCTATTAAAATATGAGACACACCCACTATTTTTATTTGCCATTTCCAGGTTTTTATTCACGATGTGGTGCATACGTGGGGGCCTTATAAAGAAAATAGAGCTTTGAATTATTCAAACTGTGCCCACCCATTAATTATGCTGCTAAGCTATGTTTGCACAACTCTTTAGCTAGAAAAACTGTTTTGAAACCTTCCTTTTTTGAGCTATTTTATTGTTTTATTCTTTTTTACCTGTATATATTGTAATTGTTCTTAAATGTTTTTAAAATCATGCTCATAGATCACCAGGCAAAGATTGATATCTAAGGTTGTTAATAACAGGGCGATCAGTAGTAGTGGAGTCAGAAAACATTGTAAAACTTGTATTATACTACCTCCTTCGGTCCTAAGGCTATTTTGTATTTTGTATGTATAACTTTTGTGTAGTATATGTTTTTATAATACATGTAACGGTATAATTATATGTTCTTTAATGGCTGTATGGGCAAAATAAAGTTGTTTGACTGACTGACTATTTTGATTACGATGAAAGGGTTGGTCTCATTATTTGAGTGCCTGGCTTTACCTTTGCATCTGTTGTGCATCCGCTGAGTCGTCTCACACTTCTTCACTGCCTGTTTCCGTGGGTGTAATTTTTTGACCCTGTTAGTGCATGATGAATGCCCTTCTCCCGCTATACCAGCCACATACAGCAGCAGTGACGGCAGTATTTGTCCAGACTAATTTTTGGGGCCCGTGGTGTTCCTCATCAGAGGAGCCATGACTCAGCAGTTTCCGCACACACCTTGGGGTGAACTTCCTTCCTGTTCCACCAGTCCCGCAGCCGTTGCCTCCTCTCGGGATGCACCTTATTGTAAAATATTCCTGGGCCCTCGTGAAGATGGTGAGTTCCTTTTTAATCCTCTCGGAAGCCCAGTTACCAGATACTGTAGATGGGATTCATTGGAGTAGGCAGTCTGCTGATAGATGTTCTCCACAAGAGAGGCCAGCTCGAGGTTCTTTCTTTTACAGGGTGCACAAACCTGTAATATTGCCAAACACCACCAAACGTTGCTTTGTGCAGAAATCTTTCGTCTTGAGCAGGTACTATCTTAATGGGGATGGTATTAAAAATAAGTAATGGCGGGTTACATTGTTTGAAAAGACTTGCAAAGATACTAACTTAGAAGGAAATCTCATTGCATTCGAAGCACTGGCCTACCTGAATGAAAAACAGCGTACTAAGTAACCGAGCATGAATTGTGTAAAGTGTAATATTACCCTCTGTATGAAAATGACTGTGGTACCTATATAACGCTTAAAGTTGTTTACGTGTATGGCTCTGCTGCATTGGGCTTAGTTTTTGTGTGGTTTGATGTAGTTGTGAGTGTCTGTCTTTTCGAGTTGTTGGTTAGAAAAAAGAAAAAAGTTTTAGTAGTTCTAAAATTTGTCACGTTTAGTTCAGTTTGCAGGTGGAATGCTATAGCATTCCAGTTTTTACTTTGGTTATTGTGAATTACTTCAAAGGAAGTTCTTTGTTTTTGGTCATGGAGGATTGCTACTTTTTCCTGTTTGTGAATGGTTGTTGCAAGTTAGAGGTCTAACCTTTATTTCCTAGTCATTTGGCATGATGTATATGAGGTATGGAAAGATGGTGCAGCTTGGACCTTGAGTTCTGGATTTCATGATCATCTAACGGAGACCTTGGGACATATGGTGACTGCTCTGGCTACTCCTTACTAAGTCCTATACAGTGCATGTAACTGCCATTGATATGGGTGTTGCTGTACATGGTTGTTGGCACTCACATACAGTCTTGGAGTAATGGTGAGACTTGGTTCATTTTGCACTGGGCATGCTGTTTTGCTTTGGATGGGTGGGATAACCCGTGAGCTGCCCAGTATGGCATGGTTTACTCCTGCATAGATGAAATGTTCTTTTTTTGTTACCCCTCTAGGGGCATACTTTGTTCCTCCTTTTCTAGGGGTGGGCTTCCAGTATCTAAAGAGGCGATTATTACAGGTGGATAGATGAATTGTGTGATTGCTGTTTTGTCGGACTGTGGCGTGGAAAGGGGTATTGAATACCACTCTTAACTGGATGACTTGTGTGTTCCGTATTGGCTTAATGAGGAGTGGCTTGCTGTTCACTGTTTGATAAGGGTGTAGTGAGGCTGTTGCTGCAAACCTTGTCGGGGATAGGCTCTGGGCTCATAACCAGTTGCTTGCACAATTCCTTTTCAGCTTACCTCTGTGGGCCTGAGGTTCCTGGGCAGTGGGTGGAGTTGGCATTCCTGCTGACTGGATATTTACTGTTCTTTAGTGGTGTTGACTATGAGTTGGCGAGTGTTTGACTTGGAAATCATTGTGTTGGCAACTCGTTTGACATGTACATTATTTGTTCTTGGCTGTTATTGTGGTTTATCTCGGGTGTACTTGATTGATTCTTGTACGGTTGTCTTGCACAGTGGTTCGGCGACCCCCTGCAGAGGTTCTCCAGAGGAAACGCTCACCAGACTGCATACGATTTTGTGAGACAACTTATC
Organism: Lissotriton helveticus; assembly: GCF_964261635.1. Taxonomy (NCBI): domain Eukaryota; kingdom Metazoa; phylum Chordata; class Amphibia; order Caudata; family Salamandridae; genus Lissotriton; species Lissotriton helveticus. The sequence continues at coordinate 1,173,637,369 of NC_136059.1, read as the reverse complement.
AAATGCAGTGCTCAGATCCAATTAGATCAGGGCTGAAGAACAGCCTTCATCTAGGGCACTACAGAGTTGCCTAGTGACTGCGAGAAGCACTGCTTCCGTACTCTGTCCAGTCCTCAAGTAATTTTGGGAGGGATCCAGGAGGTCATTGTTGTGCTGCGAAAGCAGAGTTGAAATAATTTCCATTACGTTGTTGTCCACATTCTTTGAGGCTATTTGCTGCTCTGCATGACTTGTTATTGTGGAGTAGTGAATAGATGATTGCCCACTCTCAGTCTATATTTGCATATTGGCTTGTGTTATTGTCTGTCCTTAATGCTGGCTTCTGATTTGAAAATAGGTTTGTTAGTCCCTCCTTAGTACCGCCTTTCTTCATTTGTCACCTCCCATGACAACTGGCCCCTTTACTTCAGTTGTTACACGATATGTGTTATTTAGACCTTGCGCACTATTTTCTTTTACAGTTTATCTTCCTGCAGACACAACGTGCTTCGGTGCCTTCTTTACCTCCCCCTCCCTCCCGCTGTCATACCTTGTTTACCCAAATGTCCGTGCCTTCTCCCTCCCTGTCCCCCGCCATCCTGCTGTCTGTGCCTTCGACCGCACCCCCGCCTTCCCGTTGAATGTGATGCCTTGCATTTGCAATGCAATAGGTCTCGCATTTAAGTGAGTTTGAGCTATTGGCATTGTAAATGACAATGCCTTTTATTTATGTTACGGTTTTTAAAACATAAATAAAACGCATTGTCATGTACAATGCCAATCGCTTAAACTCGCCTAAATGCGAGACCTATTGCATTGGTAATGCTTGTTTATTAAATTAACCAAATAATGGATGGAAAAAATAGGTTAAATGTGCACACAAACGCTTTATGTAAAAATCGTGTCCCAGAAGAAGATTGTAGCTGCTGGGCTTTCTCAAAAAGGAAGGGAAAAAGTAAAAAAAAAACATCTGTGGTGAGGCAAAGGAGTGGTGGAGTGTAGTGTCCGAAGAGTTGATGTGCAGTGGTGGAGTGGGCAGCGGAGCTGTTTAAAAGTGAATGTTGCCAAACAGTTACAGCCAGGCAAGAGGTTGGCAGAATATAAGAATGAGGTGTGCCGTCGCACAGTGGAGCAATAGGGAGGGGGAGAACAGTGAACTTGCATTTGTAGGGGGGGTTTTAAAAAAAATCGACAGGGAGTAGTTGGGGAAGCAACAGATGAGCAACACTCATTGTGGGGGAGGATGGAGATTTAAGCAGAGAACAGCAAGAAAACAAATGCACATGATGGAATGATGAAATGGAAAGAAAATAGTAGTTCCATTAATGTAAGCAGTGGAAGGATACAAGTCATTCAATCAAAAGGATGGTAAAGAAGCTATGTTTCAGTGGTGGGACAAAAACAAGAAGAGGAAAGAAACTCATTGAATAGGAAGCAACCTAATGAGGGTTACAAGAAAGCCATCCAATGATAAGTAATAGACTGGCCCAAAGCCCACTCTAAGTTTTTGGTATGGTCCGCAGGGTGACTTTCAACAATAGAAAAAAAGCTGTCTGCAGACGGGGACCAAAAAAGAGACTTATGAAATAAGGAGATTGATTTCAGCAGCCATCACAACCAAGCAGTCAACATTATTGAGTTTTTCACTGCTCTTGTGAAAATAAAATACTTGTATTAAAAAATACAAACAGATTTATACATTTTGTTTTGAGCCCATAGATATTTCAGTGTACACTTTGTACCCAATCACAAATGACCCATACATTTCAGGTATAACAGAGCATCTGTTAATCACTGCTACTGGGGCACGAGGTAAGTAGTGGGTGTTCAATTTCTACCTGATTGAAAATTTCATACCATGGAATGAGGAATTATATAAGATCGTGCATGAATTCTTCAGATCGGTGTTGCTTAAATAAGGCCAAAATTTGCCCCATCCAATTTGTGGCAGATTTTACACACAGCAGATTATGGGCCAGATCTATGTGTTCATACATTTGGCCCTAATTCTATAACTGGGCTCACTGCACTCCGTTTACAAGTATGGACTTTATGCTGAAACTGTAAATAAAACTGGGTCCAATGGTTACCACAAAATGGCCGCATGCAAATCTAATCAAATTACCAAGAGCAGATGTTTACAAACAAACATGAGTGTTGGTTACTAAAATGTATGATAAGAATACCGAACAAGAGCCAAATTGTGTTTTAAATGTGTTTGGTACACGAAGACACGATTCAGCATTTCACATAAAATCCATACACCCACTCATCATGTTTTTAATGAGGAAACTATCGATGACATGTGGCAGTGCAGGCGTCATAGAAGAAGGGAAACAGGAGTAAGGCAAAGCCCGCAGTACTTACTTTAGTTTAAATGCGATGCTATCTTCCGAATGGGACTTGCAGATCTCACTGGCTTCCGGTATCTTGTAGGCGGGTACCGCATTTGGGTCAGTAAGTTGATGCGCCGTGAAGCAAGCATATCTGTCTGCCCGTGCTTTACCACAACAGTCTTCATGCCATGGGTATTTCTCTGCATTTTCTGGCCGTCTACACATTTCATCCATGGCAACTGTCATCTGGAGGAAAACATACATATTTCTTACATGCTTCACTTTTCTGAATGTTGTCTTTAGAGAGTATTTTAGTGAGCAAAGAAGCAAGTTAGCATAATCAGTGCTTAATTTGTAAAATATTAAGTGTCAGGGCTCCTACCAGGAGGTAACTGTAGCTTGCACTACCCATCGCCCCTGTCATTGCTATCAAAACAACTACTAACCATCTCTCTCACATGTATATGCAACAGTTCAGATTATTCCTGGCCCCCAAAGTTAAAGGAATGGCTGGGGAGGCAGGTATTAGTAATTTTTTAATGTATATTGTTTTCCTAAACAACTGTTATACTGCTCATCACTAATTTACATGAGCAGCACCACCTTGTGGCAGACTGCCCTGAGTGTGGTGTTGACAATTAGGTGCTGAGCACTGGAAACCAATTAAGTGCCAGTGCTGAGCACAGGAAAGCTCCTGCTCAAATTAAGCACTGCATAATCTTTTGCTAGGGTGAAGGTACATAACCACCGTCGATGCATGTTTGCGTGGCATGCATTGACTCTGGCAGATATGCTTATGTTACTATTAAGTTTACCTTATCTCAAACATTGTGGTCTCTGTTGTTTGCTCAGAAGTGTGCTCCCCACAAAAACACACGCACACAAGTTTTTGTTTTTACTAAGGTTTTGCTCATGTGTTGTTTAGTGACGCAAACCATTATGATGATTTACTTGTCATTGTAAAAGCCTGTCGTGCTGGGCAACTTTGTACATCACCAAATGTTCCCAGCTGCAACCCAGGGGCATGAATATCAATAGTCCTGTAGTTGGAGCAGCAGGGCCTAGGTGTGTGAGGTGCTCACTTTACCTAAATAGTTGCTCTTTTTTTACCATAAAACCAGGGGATGGAAGCCCAATTTCTTTGCTTGCATGAGGGCCCATAAAACCTTGTTCCACCGCTGGTGTAATTTTAATTAAATGGCATTGTTGATTTGGTGAAGAGGTGGGGATGTGCACCCAACTCCCTGTTATTTGCCCATGTACATGACCTGTAAGGGTTGGATGTAGGCAAGTATGAGTGGCATGCCTCTAAAAAAAGGAGGAGGCTGTCCTAGACATGTCCACATGGGCACTAAATTGTTATTAAAGGCCAGGGGCTCAACTTCCGGGGAGGGGTGTTACACCCACCCCACAGTAAATGTGTTCAGTATTAAACAGTTGGACACAGGTGCTTTCAGTCGGGTATGGTGAGGTTTCTCTCAGGTTTCACCTTGGATTGTTACAAGCACATACAGACAAAACCATATACACACTATTGGAAATGGCTCTTTCTAGGGTGCTTTCCACCTTTCTAGCGTGTTAATCTGGGTGTTAACCTTAGAACATGAGAGCATTTGGCACTACTGTGCAGCGTCAAAGCAATGTGCTCATCATATACATACTGTGAAGCCATGTATATATGATAGGCTGATTTGAGTACGCTGTAAGTCCCTTGTTATGGGATAAAACCTATATCAGGGGCATATATTTTGAATGACCCTCTGTGGGCCTGCTGTACTGGTCATGCCATCCACAGAGGCAGCTCATCGATTTTGCCACAAGTTTGCCCTGGTGGGGCCTGTGTGCAGGGGCTACTGTTACTCGCTTTGGCATTTAGCTACGTGCCACGATTCTGCATGTCTCCTGCTATATCGGAGATCACCCTGGTCACAGGGTGCCAGGTTGGGAAGAGGTTGGGCAGGTGTGTGTATGCGTTACATGCAAGAGTTGTGAATGACACCGGGTGGTGTGTTCGGTATGATTTGGCCTGCTTCTCGCATTGGATTACCATGAGGGGAGTAGGGAAACGCTGTTGAGCATTATTTCCTATGGGCAATATAGTAACAGTATAATGTTTTGTATCGATGAGCTCATAATGGCAAATCATCTCCAGTAGTGGGAGGGATCTTGACATTACGGTGCTGGAAATGTCACTTTGGGACAATGCGCATTTCAAATTGGTTGACTCTGTGTGCCTGGCCTGTCTCCTAATTCACAAGTGGATGCTAGGGTGACACAGCCACATCTGTGCATTCCTAATGGAAGGCCATAAACTAGTGGTTCATGGAAAACTGTGAACCTCTGATTCTGAGAGGCCTTTCTGGGATGGTTCCGTGGGGTTGGAATTTTCACCTACAAGGAGCAGGGTCTTGGCCCCACTAAAGATTGTGATCAAACCTCCCGGGCTAGGAAGGCAGACAGTACAAAATGTATAGAGGGCCTGAGCATGTCAAAGGTGGCCTTTTGAATTGATTGTATCTGCAAAGGCCATGTTGGGTATACCTACTGGAGTTTTGGCCTCCAAAAGTAGAAACATTTTTGGATTTGGAGCCATACTACTCTGGTTTGATGCTGGAACATCGACAAAGAATCATTGTGTAAAACACAGTGAGAAGACCTGAGGGGTTTTGTGTGCCTTGTGGGCATCTGCAGCTGACTGTCAGGGGTATATGGCAGGTCACACCTCCTCTTGAGGGGAAAACAATTCTCCAGATGTGGAAGTGCACCAGCTGCCTGGGATGCAACCTTCTGTCTACAGGTGACATAGAGATCTGGCCCTCGTGCAGGTGCTGTCAGGCGCCTGGAGGTCTAATCTGGATGGATGAAACTAAGTACCTGTTTCTTTCCATGTTTGGTTGTTCCCACTATCTAGTCAGCAGGGCGCCAGCCGGGCCAACGTGTACCATTGGCTGGTGGAGTTGAAGGACTGAGGGGCTGGGTCATGAGGCGTAGTCAGAGACTCGTGACTGTTTGACCTTCCTGCAATAAGAAAGTCCGACAATTGCATATAACTGTAAAGTATATATACAATGTGTGTTTTGTTTTGATTACAATAGAGAAGTTTGTCAATTGTTTATAACTGTAGATCTTAAGTATAATGTGTATCTCGTTTTGATTTCAGTGTTTGTGTGCAATATAAAGCTACGTGTTTTTATACATATGGCGTGGAGTATTTTTGTGGTGAATCCAGTGTGTTGTGAGGAGGGTATTCTGCCAATACTTTACACTCGAGCCCTGTGGATAGACCTGACTGCACGGCACCAAGCTACCAGAAGGTGAGCACAGGTTATCAGGCAAGTGTGTCATACTCATCCTATTTGGAACTGTGGATTCTGACTCACTCCTTGGCATCTCAGCAAGCCTGACTCCACTGGCTCTAACATTTGGTGGCAGCGGTGGGATAGGACGTAGGTTGGAACAAACCCAACCAACACAGTTGTCCGCTACGAGTCTGATGTACAATATCGTTTTCTTGCCTAGAAGTGTTGTTTGTTTTTGCTGTGGTTTGCCATTTTAATTTGGAAACCTTTCTGTGTGCACACCAGTCATGTCTAGGTTTGAAGAGCTAGCCGTGATACTTGCTGTGGGGAGTTTAGCAGGAATGGGAACCCGTGGTGGTGACCCAGCTCAGGAGATGCCACACAGACCCACTGTGTTCTTTTAAAGGCTGCTGGGTTAAGGGGGTGTTACAAAAGTCACGGAGGGCCTGACTGGAGGCCAGAAGTGCAGCTAGAGATTCAGAGGAGAGTGAAGTTGCGGAAAATGAAGGACAGGGTACCCCTCTTGAAGCTTTCCAAAATCAAGAACTACAGGGATGGGGTGTGGCACCCCCGGGCAGGTAGCAGTGTTGCCTCTAAGTGTCAGTTGTTCAGGAAACTGGGGTGCAGGCGGAGAGAAAGGGGGCTTGTGATGGAGCCCAGTAGATTCCAATGGGAATGCAGAAGGGCAAGAGCAGAGAGAAGGCATGGCATGGAGGCGAGAAAAGGGATGTTGGCTCTGGGGTTGAGTGCAGCAGGGTTGGATTTCCAAGCCAAGACGGCTAGGTCATGACTAGGTGGTGTCCGTATATCAACTGGGTCAAGTGCAGTGGCTGGACAGGCACTAGAAGAGGAACCTAACATGGATGGCTCCAGTCATCCCTCATCAGGGGTAAGGATGGTACGTATAAGAATGAGTAATTGCCCGTGGAGTTGGGTGGTTGGGGAGGCCATATCTCTTCTCAATGGAGAAGGGAGAGTAGGGGTGGACCAAGGTCTAGCACTCCTACTACCCATCCCCAGGGTGCGGTGTACTCCAGGCGGGAGCACCCGGGGAGGAGTCAGGGCAATATCAGGATGCCATCAACAGAAGGGTCTTCCCTAGTCGAGCGATAACGAGGGAGGTGGCTGACACATGCATCACCCCCGTTCAGGATACGGGGGTACCCCTCTTCAATAGAGGGGGTGTGGAACTTCCTAGCAAGAGGATCGGGGTAGAAAGATCATCCCTGTCCAGACTCTATCCAACAACAGTGTTGTGACCCCACCATGGAGGACCAGGCTCAGGAGACATTCCTGAGCTAATGATAGGGGGAGAGAATAGCGGAGGTGCTGCTCTCAGGTCGATCACCCCCCAGAGAATTACCCCAGTTGGGGTGGGTAGGAACCTGGTCCTGGATACTGGTGGTTGTAAGTGCCCTTTTCTGGGTTACTTACCGGAGAACTAAGGCGAGGACAGGAGTCAGACCCTTCAGGCTAACAGGAGCACTGGGTTGAGCCTGTGGGGGGGTTCCTAGGGGAGGCTTGGTGGGCCCAGAGAAAAGGTGGGATGGATAAGATGAGGTTCCAGGGGATGCAGAGTTGGCAGGTTTTACCAGGGGAAGTGGGCCATTTCCAGGGCCTATCACTCGGTGCAGGGAAGTTTGTCAAGGTATTTATTTAACTCCCCTGGCTTTTGGCTGGGTGAGGAAAGTGCTGGAAATGGCCCTTTCTAAGGTGCCTTACCTGGACCTTTTTTTCTTTTCTCCAGTTTCCCCTAATCTGGATGCTAGCCTTAGGATTTGAGTGCTGGCTTTTGGCTGGGTGAGGAAAGTGCTGGAAATGGCCCTTTCTAGAGTGCCTTACCTGGACCTTTTTTTCTTTTCTCCAGTTTCCCCTAATCTGGATGCTAGCCTTAGGATTTGAGTGCTGTGCAGTGTCAAAGCGCTGTGCTCATCATATACATGCTGTGGAGCACTGTATATATTATGGGCTGATTCAAGTTAGCTGTAAGTCCCTTGTCATGGGGTAAGACCTATACCAGGGGCATATATCTCGAATGCGCCTCATGGGCCTGCCTGTGCCATCCATGGAAGTAGCTCATCGATTGTGCCACAGGTTTGCCCTGGTGGCGCCTGTATGAACGGGCTACTATTAGTTGGTTTGGAATTTAGAAAGCTATGTTTCAAGGTTCTGCATGTCTTCTGCTAAATCGGAGTTCTCCCTGATGACAGGATGTGGTACTGGGAAGAGGTTGGTCAGGTGTGTGTATGCGTTACCTGCAAGACTTTTGAAAGACATCGGATGGTGTGTTTGGTACGATGGGACCTGCTTCTCGCATTTGATTAGCATGAGGGGGTGTAGGGAAAGGCTGTCAATCATTATTTCCTAATGGCAGAATAGTAACAGTATAGTGTTTGGTATTGATGAGTTCATAATGGTGAATCCTTTCCAGTACTGGGAGAGAGTTCAACATTACTGTGCTGTAAATGTCACTTTCGGACAGTGGGCATTTTGATGTGTGTTGCTCTGTGCGCCGGGCGGCCTGTCTCCAAATTCACAACTGGATGCTAGGGGGACAGCCATATCTGTGCATTCCTAATAGAGGGACATAAACTAGGGGTTCATGGGAAACGGTAGACCTCTGCCTCTTGTGTGTGCAAGGATTAGCAGCCATCTGAGGTGCTGGGACGTGAGGAGTTCAAGGAGTGCTGGGAAAGCTTGCAGAAACTGAGAGACCCATCCTTGCAACCAGGGGACTGTGCTCACTTGTTCTCCAGAGCATGTTGTGTCCGAGGGGTGTTGGCGGAGCCTGATCCAAGAGCTGAGATTGACTTTCGCCACCAGATCAGGAGGACAACAGTGCTTGACATTGCGGTCTCTATCCGAGGTTATTGGCTCCCTCCCCCTGGACTCATGCCACAGGGTGCTTTGTTGTGGAAAACACTGTGATGAGACCTGAGGGGTTTCGTATGCCTTGTGGGTATCTGCAGCTGACTGTCCGGGCGTAATGGCACGTCACACCTTTGCTTGAGGAGAAATTATTTCCCCAGAAGAGGTAGCACACCAGCATTCTGTGTCACAACTTTTTGTCTATGACGGGAATAGTAATCCCACACTCGTGCAGTTGCCATTGGGCACCTGGAGGTCTAATTCGAATGGACGAAACTAAGTAACTGTTTCTCTCCGTATTAGGTGATTCCAACTGTCAAGTCAACAGGGCGCTAGCTGGGTCAACGTGTATAGTTGGCTGGTGGAGTTGAAGGACTGAGAGGCTGGGTCAAGAGGCGTAGTCAGAGAGTGATGACTCTTTGACCTTTCTCCAATAGGAATCTCCAACAATTACATATAACTTTAAAGTGTACATACAATGTACACTTTTCAATAGAGAAGTTTGACAATTGCTTATGACTCTAGAGTGTATATGTAATGTGTATCTCATTTTGATTTCAGTGTGTGTATGTAATATAATAAGTGTTTTTATACATACAGTGTTGAGTCTTTTGTGGTGTTGCCAGGGGTGTTGTTGTGTCAGTACTTAACACTCGAGCCCTGACGATAAGCCTGGCTGCTCGGGCCAAGCTACTTGAGGGTGAGCACTGGTTTTCAGACAAGTGTATTGTACTCATCCTATTTGGAATGGTGGATTCTGACTGGCTCTGATGCGTTTCAGCCAGCCTGAAACTGCTGGGTCTAACACACACTTTCTCACCTCTCTGCTTTGAAGTTCTTAAAAATGAAAAATGTTGGTTATTTAAAAAAATATTGTGTTTTAAGTATTGCTTACAATAAGCACTCCTCTCCATTCCCACTGACCCTTAATCTCTCTCATGCCCTGCTTTCTCATGTATGTATTTAGCCGATATGCCATTGTGAATGCTTGAAAAATCTGAAACTCACACACTCCCAATCTTACTGACACAGCTACGCCCCTCTTCATGGCCTCCTTGTTTTGGCCACTCGGGGATGAGCATTTCTGCCGTTAACCACACAAACTCGATTTTTCTTCATCCAGACCTACCAATAAGTAAGTCATGCTATCTTTGGCAGGCCCTTTATTATTTACCAGATGCAGGCGTGCAACAATCAACAATGCTACAGATATATTCGCACTGATGCCCAGGGATGTGAAAGGCTTCCTGATGCCCTGTTTTGTTGATTCTTTACTATTGAGGCAAATGCCCTTGCTTGCAAGGCATCATTGCTATGTTGATGCACAAAAGGAAAGCCCCTTCCTTAAAGAGATCTGTGAGTAGCTTCACTCTGTCTCTCTAAGAAGTCCTGCTTGTAAGATGCTCAATGGGTGTACCAATGTCTAGTCTGGGATGAGGGAGGATAGAAATAGGACTGGAAAAGAAGAAATGTAGAAGAAAAGAAGTGTAATTGAGAATGATAGTAGGTAATTCAAACATCATCAAGTCCACCCTCTTTGACACCTCTGTTCTTAAATAACAAATACCCAGTAGCAGCAAACGAATTTGACTGATAAAAATATATTAGGAGCAGTTAAAATAAATGGAATAAAAAATTACTCGCTTGCAGCACCAAATTCTGCTTTTCCAAATTTTGATTAGACTAGGTACAAACCTCACGTGAGAGGATGAGGAGAAAAAGGACCAGTGAATCCCATTGAATAAAAATGAAGAATGTGGCCATACATGTTGAATTTCAAATGTCTAATCGAAACCAGAAGCAAACAAACCCCTCATCCCAAACAAACAAACCCCTCAGCCCAACCCCTCTTCATGCAACCTTAGCATCGGGATATGGAGAACTAGTCACTTTAGAAAGTAATGGTTGGAAGAAGGATCCATTTCTGTGAATTAACTACATAGTGTAGGGTGAAGCCAGGACACTCCCTATTAACGCACAAGGGCTTTGATAACATAAGAGCTGCCCCTTTTGGTCATTGCTAAAATTCCGCCCGCTCAGGAGATTGAGAGAGAGAGAGAGAGAGAGAGTCTTGTTTGGCATTGTCTGCTCCAAAGTAGTAAATTGAGAGTAGGGCTTCCTGGCTGGATGTTAACATGTCAAGGAATTTCTGGCTCAAGCCCTGGTAAATTTGGAAGTAGAGCTCAATCTTTAAAGAAATACTGTAGCAAATTTAAAAACCCTACAGAAGTTATACACATGTACATTTCAACTGAAATGGATGCATGGTGTGAGCATCAACATGAAGGAGCAGGCTACTCAATGTAAAATGAAAGAGCTGTGCAAATTGCGATTCTCTAAATGCTTTTGCAAAATAAGTAATTGCAAAAATTGTGATTACGCATTTTGACTTTGCCTTTTGGGATGATACATCCCAAAAGGCTTTTTCCCATTCGCAAAGGGGCAGATTCTGCGAATTGTTATTCTGTTATTAGCTGGTGTCATGCCGGGATACGCTTTGGAGTAGTTGTGTGTATAATAAATCGCAATCATCATCATCAAACACTTTGGCCGCAAACAGTGGCCGATCACTCATGCAGGCGTCCTGCATCGAAAACAGACACATTTTGACATTAGCGTTATAGAGACAAAATAATCTAAATAGGAGTTGGAAGACTTTAATAAGATTGAATGTGTAATAGAAGAATTAAAGACGTAACTTAATAGGAAACAGACAACGTAGCTTGAAAGACAGAGTGATAAATATAGTGTGAGAAGAGTCTCAGGATACTGGGACCACCCAGCGGTTGGAGTACAGAGAACTGCAATGAAATGGTATGCAGCGGTGGTGAGAATAAACATGCAGGTGCAGATGCTTACAAAGGAGCATGTTCCACAGCAGAGATCTGAAAAGAAAGAGTTTTCTTAATTTCTTAAGAATTAATTCCAGATTCTGTGAGCATTGCCAGAGAAGGATATGTGAAGAGAGTGCTTAAACGCCGCATGGACAGAATTCTTGCGATTTTGCTGAATATGGTGTGGGTCCCTCCAGATATGGCTAGCTTAGGGGAGAAATATCTGGAAATTGGAGGTGTAGACCACAGCTGACTAGGAGTGGTGCACATAGAAAGGAGCCTTTGAGATTTGTCAAATGCAGGGATGAAGAGGTCGACTTTCCACAAATGTGACTTTTGAATAATCTACACTTTTGCATAAGTTTACTACTTTTTGGCAGTTCACAAAATCCCAGGGTACATTTACTCCAAAATTGTATCTTACACTCTGATTTGCGAATAGCTAAATTGTTGTAAACTTACGCAAAAATGTCAAATTACTCAAACCTTTGTGATTCAGGCCTTGAGTTTTTTAAAGAAACCTGGCAGCAGCAGTAAAAACAGCTCTACAATATATCCCTAATAAATGTTAGGTGCTAACTCTTACCTCCACATTTGTTTGCCATTGACAAAATGTCAACGTTACTAAAACAATTTGTTGTTAATCAGATCTTAACCGGTTTTCCAGTTTAGTGCAAACAATACATCTGGCCGTTTTATTGATTGTTCTTTAAGGGGTATGCTTAATTCACCAGGCAGTTATACTGATTTATATTTTGTATGTATTTCAAACTACGTAGGCCCAGATGCATGAAGCTAAAAACCGCTCGCAAAGGGGCAGATTCTCAGAATCTGCCCCTTTGCGACCAGTATTTTTGCATTTGGGATGCATCATCCCAAATGCAAAAATCGCAAATTGAGAATTCGCTAAATTGCGATTACTTGCATTTAAGGAATCCCAAATTGAGATTTTTTAAATGAAATGCATTAAAGTTTAAAAAATAGCGATTTCGCTAATAGGGCTTGCAAATTACCATGAAGTACAACTTCATGGTAATTTGCAAAAACTTTGAAAAATGCACTAAGGTTCATTTTTCAAAGTTTCATGTTGTGCACACACATGCCCTAAGGGCATGTGTGTGCGCAACATATGTGCACAGATCAATTTCAGGGGTGCAACAGGGTGTCCTTTGGACACCCCTGCACCCTTGAAATCGCATTCTCATTTTGCGATTCGCTAATTGCGATTCGCAAATTGAAAATTCTTCCCATTCATTCCTATGGGCCTCTAGGCCCATAGGAATGAATAGGGAGGTATTCCTTAATTGCGACTCACAATTTGGGAATCGCAATTAAGGAATTTTAAGAAATCGCTATTTTTAAAGTGATTTCTTCTTGCATACCATTTTGCTATTCCTTATTAGCGATTCCTTATTTTCCGCTAATAAGGAATCGCAAAATGGATGCTTGATGCATCTGGGGGGTAGCACACTAAAAATATCTCTTAGCAAGGTGCATTTTGTGCAGCTTGGACAGTTCCATACAAGGTATCATGATGGGTTATCTAATCTACTCGGGGCCTGGTTGGTAAGTAGTATGCTCCTGTTCAAGTGGAAAATATGTTCCTGAGCAACTATGTAATTGACACTTAAGTCGGAGTAACGACATAAAAAATAACATCTTTCCATACCACTGTTTGTCCGCATTCTCCTCTCAATGCCCCTTTAGCACAAATCTCTGCCAGTTCTGTCACATATTTAACCCTTTGTGCTTGCTCTTCAAAGGGACACAGCTGGAGATTCTGGGCAAATATGATCATGGCTCTGAAAAAGAAAAAAAAGCATTGATTAGAAACAAATTAAACACGGTAGGAGATCAATTTGAAAATGCGCCAAACGTTCACGTGAATTTGCACACGCCACACTTTTGGCCCAAGAACATGAACCATGTTGTGGAGTTGTTGTACATGATGATTCTTTAACACCTGTTGTCATAGGGGCACACTTACAAGCAAACCCATTTTTTGATGTGCTAGGGCTCATGGTAAGGGGTCAGATGTGTGCTCTGTTTGAATTGTTAGTTAATATTTACAAGGTTTGGTTTGAGTTTGTTTCGTCACATTTAAAAAAAAGTGTGTTTGAGGGAGTTCTTGGTTGGAATAGAATTTTTGTGAAAGCTGTTGATCTTTCCTAAAAAAAAAAAAAATAATAATAAGTAAAAAATAAAAATGACCAGGAGTGAAATTCCATGTGAAACATACTCGTTATGGCAACTACATTTTGCGTATTGTGTAATATTTCTATCTATTTGCTTACATTTTTTATTAGTTTTCAGAACGAGATTCAACCTCAAAACCACAAACACTTCATACAGTTTTGAGAGAATTTTTTTGAAATTCAAAATGTTGCATAATTAAGTGGTTGCTCAAGTATAAACAATGTGGTGAATCATAATGGATGGAAGGGCTACACATTTGACAACAGTGCATTATTATATGGGTCATATTTAATTCCTTCAATCACTTATTGAAGTGTTTCTTTTCATGATTGTGTAAAACGTGTTAGTTTTTTAAAAGGGCATATTATAAGTACATATTATCTCTTTATGCTGATAGAAAATGCACTATCAAATACACCCCAAGTTCATCTGCCACCATCCAGTCTTGAAGTTGTTTAAAACTCCCACATACACTACAGCAACAAACAAAAAAGTGATCAAAAGAATACTTGAATAATCCGCCACTGGGAATCACTCGGGCTGCATTTCACACCTCATTTTTGTTCGCTTTTCCATCCTTGACAGAGACTTGCCATATTCAAATCAGTCAATTTCCCCAAGTGATCACCAGTGTCAGAGGTTAATTTATTCACGTTGTGGTTTAATGCAGCAGAACCCCTAAGTGCAACAGGTATACCTGGACTTGTACACCAGTCTCACTGTGCTGCGGGAAGTGAGCCAGGCCCATAGCCAGGAGTATATTTTTAGAGGGACATGGCTATCAACTATGGCAAACATTAAAGCTGTGTACTGTAGGTGCATTCTTTCCCAAATACTGGTTGTACTACTAAATATTGACCCCTAGAATGTCGTAATACAAGAATATCAAGGATAGAAAATTGAAAGAAAAGTACATATAAGCAAGTATAGATTTACTATTCCTACCTCCACCTATGTACTATCAACTTTCCACAATCCAACTTTGAACTCTATCAATTAGATAGGATTTAAATCGGAAGGGTGTAATGTTGTAAATTTGACTGACTCACAACTTTATGCATTTTCTAAAATGTTCAGGCTTCGTGAAATTCAAAGCTTATGAAGTTTTTATTTTTTAAGTTGGCCTCAACTCAGAACCCTGTCTTCACCACTTCTTGCCTGAGATGGTGGATGCCCAGCCCCTACACTCAACATTTATTTGCTGGAGGATATTCTACCTGGGACATTCTACATCAGAAATCAACACACCTAGAAGACACAAAGGGATAAACCTTGCCTCATATAAAGTTAGGGAACTTCATCTGCTATGTAAAGTGTGGAGTTTCTTAACTCTAGCTAACTTTATAAGTAACATTTTAGAAAATTAGTGGCAACCACAATGTGTTAAACTTTTTAGGGCAACAACAATTGTGAAAGCCAAATAGAATTTAAATGTCATTTTACAGGGAAAGTTGGGAAGGTTCCACAATGAATTTCACTATAAGGTTGTGATGAAAGAGAATAGCCCAATTACTTCAATAGCAACAGTCGAAATTGCATTGACTTGAAGCAGGCTTCTACATTGGCATACACCCCTCTCAGTTTCAAGCTGGTTGTGCAAAATGTGTTGTACAAAAGAAGACCTTTGTCATACATTGACCTGCAAGACAGGTAGGCATGGTAAATGATAGGTGAATGTGTGAGCCTGGGGTGGGCCCATTGAGGTCCATTGAGGTCTGTGTCCTGGCTGAAGACACTAACTGCATCTCCACTTAGAGGAGCCATAGATGGACAGGCTGAAACTCTGCCTCTAAGGCATTGCTACTATCACCCCATACCTGAGTGACATTCTGAGATACAAGGAAGCAGCCATGGTGTATAAATATTTGGGACCTGCAGTTGTGGGCTAGATTAAAGCCCTCCAATTGACCAGCAGTGGTGGTTTCACTGTTTACATCAAGAATCCTGTACTGTGATAACCTTTCACTTTGATAATGCTTGCATGGCACACCCCATTTAGATGCTACAGCGTTCTCCACTTCTGGAATAAGGGCTATTCTCCTCTGTTTCACATGCAGTAGACTCCTTGCATAGAATCCTCAAGGTGGCACCCTCTATGGGCCTACAATTGCTTGAGCAAGCATACACTCTTCTGGGTGGCCAACATAGAAAGCATGAAGCCTGCCATCAGCACTAGAAATGTAAAATGCTTACTTGCTGAGGAATTGTTCGGCATCACTACAGGTGCAAATAAAAGCAAAGCTTCTTGTTATGAAACAGTTAAGAGACAGCCGTATTTAAATGTACACAAGAAAACCATATCACCTCCATAACATGGGCTTCTCAGCATTTAGGTTGCACTTTCCAGCAACTATATCGGCAAATGTAGACATAGCTGATATGCATTAAAAGAGGTGTCAGCACTTCTCACAAAGAGCATATACTAACAAATGTCCAGGGGGTGGCATTGTTAAGTGATTTGCAAATAGCAATGTGAATCAAATAGCAATGGTTAGCCCTTCATATGACTTTAAGGAATGGTATTGTAAGGTGATTTGTGTACCTTACACTAAGATACCTTCTAAAAACTAAAGTGCTAAATTGTGAACTGAGATCATATTGGGCCAGGGATATTGGCCAAAACAAAAAGAGGTATATATTCAATTAAAAATGTCTAATCACCATTTCTTCACACATATCAAGCTCTCATTTTGCTCATTTACACTCTCTCTTACTTTCTCTCTCCTTTCTCCTCTTCCCAACTCCTAATCTCTGTTCCCACTGCCTCTCTCAGTCTTTTCCCCAATAACCCATTCTGTTTGCTGCTGCATCAATCTTCCCCTTACTGTCGCCTGCTCTTTCTTGCTTTTTCTATTCAATTTCCTTTGTTTGTCTCCTTCGCCTCTTCTTTTCAAGAAACAACTTTATATTTGTGTCTATCATCTCTGTACTTCTCACTTTTTTATTCCCTTTCTAGCTGCGAGAATCCATAAAATCCCCACCAACCAATGTTTCCACACTTCTCCCAATAAAAATGGAACCCCAAATGTTCACTAAGATTTATGCATTTTGTACAATAATTACCTAGAACCTCATAGCTGTAATTCATTTGGTATTACCATAAATTAGATAAAGAGAAAGCAGAATTTCAAAGGAGTCTGTAAATTTAAAAAAGCAGATGAATATTACACAGATCGTAGATTACAATATATAAAAGTCAAAAAATGGTAGTCACTATTTTGCAGAGATGTCTAGCGAGATCAAGTATAATACAAATGATTGCTGCCTCAGATGTCCTGATAACTGTTTCCACAATATTTGGTTCAAGAAGATGAATCCTCAGTGTGTTACCCTGTCAGACTTATTTAGATATAAAACAATTTTTGAAAGATGGATAATCCGGTAAAGCAGCCAATTTGTGACATTGCAGGCTACTGCTAATTAGGGTGTTTGCAACCCTCTGTAGAAGACACATTAACCTAGAAAACTATCCTGGCTCCTGCAAAATAAAGATTTCTACAGCAGATTTAGTATCTCACTAGGCCATATTTCACAACAGGCCAGTGTAAGCTGCAGCAATGTCAGCCAAATGTAACTTGCACCTTACTTGTGATGAACTCTGCCCCAGCCCACTATGTTATATAAAGCACTATGACATATTGGAATCTGAAGCTCTCCTGATTAGACATGGCTTCTAAATAGTTGGTAGTGTTTGGTAGTGACAACCACTTATGTATCAGGAATAGGAAAAGCTATGAGCGTTGCTGGCTTAAGAGCAACATGACTCAGAGTCCTAAACAGTTATGCAATCTTTTCACACAGCAAATTCTTGTCTGGCATATCACATATGAATAGTGAGAAGGGAGTTCAGCTGAAGCCCATTGAATTCTTGGCCTCTCAGATGTGACTTCAAACTAGTGTTGGTGCTACCTTTCACATCAGTTCCTCCCACAACACTGTGGCAGCCTTCTGGGGTCCATTATAAACCCTCTCTTATTCAACATCCGCCTATCCCCTCACCAAACCTGATTAAATCATTCAACTTCACTGGTATACCTAAGCAGATGACACCCAAATAATGTTTTAAATGGATTGCCTTGACAACATTTACAATTTAAAACTTAGGGGCTGATTACTATGGCTGACGGATTTCAGTCCATCCTCCAATGTATCGGGGATTTTGACCGCCCGACATGCTGTTGATGGTCCCATAGTAGGCATTACAATGCGACCGCCACCACGACTGTCGCAATGTCTATATTTTACGTTGCGACGGGTGCTGCTCGCTGCAGCACCCGCCGCAATGTAAAAACCGGACATGTTACATATCCCTGCAGTACGTGGCAGGCACCATGCGGTGCCTGCCACATGGTACATGGATGTAGGGGGACACCGTAGGTGCCCCACAACACTCACAACCAAGTGCCAGGGGGAAGGGAAGCCCGCTATGGGCCCCAAATGTCCTTTTCCACCCCCCTTTCAATGGCGGGTAATCCGCCATGAAACAGCAAGCAGAAAGGGACATTATAATCCTTACGGCGGGGCCTGGTAGGCACTGCCAGCATTGTAGGGACTACAAGCTCCTCTGCCGCACCGGCGAGCTCAAGGAGCCTGTTGGATTTGTGGCGGTCGGTCTTTATGACCGCCACACATCCGCCCGCCATCATAATGTGGCGGGTGGTAAAGTTGGTTGCGATGGCGCGGAGACTGCCACCGACAGCCTGCCGGTGGCTCCCCGCAATTGTAATCATCCCCTTAGTGACTGCTTTCAGGGCATAAACACATGGATGACGAATAACTACATAAAGCTCAATATCAAAGATAATGGTCTGCAGACAATGCAAAAACACCAGCCTACTGCCATATGGCCTAAGGAACATAAAGCCCCTCCAACAATATAAATAGAAGTCAGAAACCTTGGTCTACCACGTTCAGCATAAGATACAACCCATCCAAAATGCTGGTACAAGACATCTTCTCCATCTTGACCACTGCTCTTTACATAGTCCACAGGGACTCCCAAGGAAAAGGACAGCTATACCTACACATTGAATACATATAAACAAAACAGAACACTGTGCTCTAGGCTTGCATCACAAATCATTGTACCACTTTACTATAGAAAACTGGTTTCTCAGTACAAGCTGTCAAACTCTGGAACTCACTACCAGCCAGCATTCGAAGCATCCAGGAGCATATACACTTCAGAAGACAGTTTGAAGACAACTACACCACCACACATCCTGGCAAAGGAACACAGAAAGACAATTACACTATCAAACTCAATCTTCGGTTTGCAGTCCACAGATTGGAAACAATCCAACCAGCAGACCACGTTTGATAGGCAGATAAGTTAGGGAGGGGGGGACCTATGGTTCACCAGTGTATTATATAAATATATAATTTCCTATGTAATGTTTTGGGCCCACACTACTACTAATACCATAACACACAGCGATCGGCTGCCAACTCTAACTTATAACTCCGGCATTCACATAAGACATATCTGCTACAAGGGTTGTCTGTCACTAGTACTGTGCAGCCAAAAACCCAGCCATCACCAAATGAACAGGCATGGAATAACTGAAGAGCCCTGTCACACACTTCTGGTCAATTGGAGGACTTTAATCTAGTCCACAGCTACAGGTCGCAAATATTTATATACTATGGCTGCTTCTTTGCATCTAAGAATGTCACTCAGGTATGGGATGATAATAACAATGCCCATTCCTGCAGATCTCTTCTCTTCTCTCTCTCCCTCCACCCATGCCAGTTCAGGACAACAACTATACACAAAATATCTGATTGGACAAACCAGTGCTGTAACCAGCTAAGCATCTTATCATCATCAGAAAAACCATAAAGGGACATGCAGAACAGTTCAAAGCTGCCAGCGTGCTGACAAAACATAAACTGTGCCTCTGTGTCTCTCACACCTAATTATCCTCCACACTGCTATGCACTCCGTCCCGTAACACGATAATTGCACCTCTTGGTTATCACGCACGACTTGGAAACACATACCACATAGAATCACAAAACAAAGACAACACCCTTCCAACCACACACCCTCTATTGTGTAGCTTGTTTTCCATGTTGGTAAATGCTTCTGTTCCCCACAAAGGGGCAACAAAAAGTGCCCCACAAACGCGTTTTAAGCGCTATACAAATACTGTAATACAACACTATATTTATCTTTTGTGCATTGCCAATATTTGTAGTCATCCTAATCATTGTTTCTATCACACTTTAGAATTACAAAACAAAATGTGCTTCATTTGTGCTTTCATAATTTCTGATATATTATAAAATATTCCCACCGCTCATTTACAGGCAGTTCATGTTTTTCTGTATTAGAAGCAAATTGACATTCTTTTTCAGATAATTTATATTCATCATCATCAAAAAACGTTATTGTGCCCATTACAGCCATAAAAGCACATGTAAATTTACAACACATTAAAATCCGCATCAAGCGAAAAAGTCAAAGACATCAAATGAACTGGATAATAATCATAGGAATGAATATAAGATCACACATTGGTAGGTAGAGATATAAAAAAACATCATTATGGGAATTTAAGGTGTTAAAAGGTGTATTAAAAATATAATTTAAACTAAAAAATATTTTAAAAAACAATTCATATTCAATATTTTTACAACACCCAGGATCAGTATAGCAGCGAGTTAGCAGGTGTTGCTATTTTCACATAATTTGTTCAGCAAGTACCTACACATAATAATTACAGAGTACATATCACAAAGTGACAAGTAGAAGCTGGTATTGCATATAATCATAAGACTACTTTACTAAATACCTCCGTTTACACCACATAGCAAAGAGAAATTTCTAAATTGCAACAACATAAACCGGGTTAGTATCTGATTTTAGGATCCTATAAAATTCTATATAATTCCTAATACCCAGGTTTCTGCAGAGTTGAATAACCCACTTAAGCCTTGCCTGCGTGTATGCCTCGCGGAAGAACAACACATGGATTACAGTTTCTTCCTCCACTAGGCCTCCGGGGCGTAGGCAAGGGGTGGCGCCCATCCATTTATTCGTTATCGCATAAAGCGGGAGCGTCCCTTATCTAAATTGCAAAAACAATCTCCTCGTTAATGGCGATTGTATTGAGTCCAACACCAGCTCAAATTTATAATGGGCTTTAAAATCCAGAAACCCATAGGTTAAACTAGAGGGGTTAACTGTCAATAAAATACTTGTAAATTTGTGCTCTTTCAACGCACTAGCTAGAGATTTCTTTGTGATAGCTATGCACGATTCCTCAGGTGTGGTCCATAAATCCTCCCTCCCTATTGCACGAAGGGTATACCTTACAAAGGACAACCAGGGTATACTACCAGCCCCCATAATTAACATTACCACTTTTAATTCCTCCCTAAAGTGGACCAACTCTGGGGTACTCCATAGCTGACGCCAGTATAGCAATGGGCGTGAGGAGATTAAGTCCGCAATTGGGAGGATATCCAGATCCATCCTTAGTGGTACCTGAGGTGTGTTTTTGGGCAGATTAAAAAATTGTCTTAAAATGTATTTTCTGTTATTGTAAGGGGTTTCGATAGACTATGACCCCATAGTTCTGCCCCATAAACAGTTGCTCCTTTAGCTTGGGCTTTGTAGAGTTCTAGCGGGGGGCCTATAACCTGTGATGCACAACTCTAATGGACTTTTAAAATCCCCCCAATAGCCTGAGTTAGCTTTAAGTTAGCTTTATTGATTTGGGGTCTCCACCCCATTTTATCGTTTAAAGTTAGACCCAAATAGTCAAAGATAGGGACCCTCTCCAAAGGTCTATCATCCATTCTTGGATGAGGACAGTTTATAGAGTTAGCATTAAAGACCATGTATTTTGTCTTCTTAATGTTTACCACCAAATTCCTTTTTATGCAAAACTGGCTAAATTCTTTAAACGCACGCTGCATCCCCATTGGTGATTTCGAGAGGAGCAGTGTGTCATCTGCAAACATTAATGCAGGAAATTTACGATGCGCTAGCTTTGGAGAGTCGATATCCTTAACGGCAAGTAAATCTTTAATTAACCCATTAGGGAAGAGGGAGAAGAGGGTCGGTGCAAGCACACAGCCCTGCCTCACCCCCTTCCCTATGGGAAAGGGGGTAATTCATTTCCCATTCTTGCCGAACCTTACTCTAGCAAATGTCCCCTCATGGTTGCGTTTAAGCTGGTAACAAAGATATGGTGGAACACCCATGTCCAGCATGATACCCCACAGCTGGTCACGGTTCACCATATCAAACGCTGATTTAAGATCCACGAAGGTGAGGTACAGGCTCCCACCCTCCAGAACTACATGCTTCCAATAGATCAGTTGTAACCCGAACAACTGATCAATGGTAGAAGTTTTATATCTAAAGCCAGATTGCAGGGGGGTTAACACATTAAAGTCCTCCATCCATTGATGGAGTCTTCCCAGTAACACTCTAGCAAAAATGTTTTGTGTTACGTCAATAAGGCTAATTGGCCGATAGTTTGCAGGTTCAATGGGGGGCCCTTTTTCATATTATAAAATCCTCTCACTTTGCAGTCATTGAACGAAAAGTAAACAACATCATCCTGTTAAACGAACAAGCCACAATTTGTCATGTGTACAGCATGCTTGTGCCTAGATCAACATCTTATCGATACCAAAGGGGTCGATGGACAAAGCGCTTGAGAAAATCAAACCCTCACCCCCAGTCAACTGAGCTGGGTTTAATCCATCATCATTCTCTAGCTCACTCCACCACCCTAGTTCAGACATGGCCATATGCAAATCAGTCTGACCCTGTGCCTCATGGGAACAGTGCAGCCCGAACTGCCAAGCCATGTCTTCCCTGGACCGTAAACAAACATCCTGGGACCAGTTTTGGGTTCATAACCCTTATCAGCCAGGCTATCTTGAATCCAGTGGCAAAGTGAGCAAGGGATCCACGTCTGGGCATACCCTGCCAACTTAGGACAAACAAAGCGATACCAAAGGGGGTGATGGACAGAGCGCTTGAGCAAATCAAACACTCGTCTGGGCATACCCTGCCAACTTAGGGTGAACCTTTGGTAGAGCTTTGTTCTAAGTGGTGGAGTGAGCTAAAGAATGATGAAGGATTAAACCCAGATCAGTTGACTGGGGGTGGGTGTTTGATCTGCTCAAATACTCTGTCCATCATCCCCTTTGGTATCGCTTGGATCAATATCTTGCCCCTATAACTCGTACTGAATAGAAAACTATTACAATCTAACAGGGAGCAGAATTAGTAAGTATGGTAGAAGCCTGGTATTGACTTATCACCTACACATAGAGTGATCATCAATTATTTTAACACCTAGAGGCAGTTGGTTACAGGGAACGACAGCCAGACTGTACAGGGCCCTCAAACGTACACTTTTAAGTTTAGGAACACAACAATGTTGTTCTGAAATTGCTTTTTATTGATCGTATAGGGATGTATCATGGGAACACAATTGCTAAAATGAATTGCTCCCTATGTCGTCAGACCTGACGTGTATTGTATGGAGACTTAAACTTGAGTCTCATGGAAAGGGGGAACCAGAGCAGCAAATGCACGATTTGTGATCGTTTCAATCCTCTGCTGTGTTAATGTACATCAACCTGCTTGTAGGTTTTGATTCTCTTGAACTTCATCAAACAGAGGGGCAAGCAGCCTCAGAAAATAATCTACCCTTATTTCTAGATTTTAAAAAAACAATCTTCCACACTACGGGTTACTCCCTAACAAATATGACGGATACCCTGTCTGATCTATTTCAAATGCGATTGGATATAATGCACTTGCTATGCAGCGGATGGGATATCTGTCATATTTGTGATGGTGTAATCTGTCCACGAACTCTAAATCAGACTCTAAGTTTTATAAATTAAAAACATTAGTATTATTGGCTAATAAACGCACCAATAACTTATATTGCATTCCAAGGGCATTTTCCTCAAAGTAAACCTTTAAGTTAGGCTAATGAAGTAACTCAAACGTCCATCCCAATACTAATAGGAAGCACACACCAAACCTGTGTCTATTTTACAGTACTTATGGTGGTCCCACACTCTTCCCTGACCTCAATAAAGGCCAATATCTATGCCTTAACCTAGCAGATCCCCTTCAAAAAGGAAGTTTCATCACATCACACCTGTAGGAAACCTCATTGGCTCATCCAAACCAATACAATATAAAATAAATGCTGTTTGGCTTTCGAAGCTTTACACTCAGGAATCCTGTTACTTGTCATGGCTACTTGCAATTTCCAGAGGTCAGAGGGGACCTTGGAGAATAAAATTGTTCCCCCTCTCACAAATCCCCTATCTGAGCACCTCAAGGACCTCAAAGCAGTTTAAAGGAATGAAATGAGATTATCTCATTGAGATGAATGAACGAAATCACATTATAGAAAAGTGATCAGTATTTTACTGCTAAATTAAGGCTAAAAAGGGAAATGAAAGATGCAAGGGTGATATCTACCAGAATGCAATGGTGTTTTACTGAAGTCTGCCTTAGTAAAACAAACACACCAGTGAAAAGTGATGTGCTGCTTTTGTGAGTGTTGCCACAATCCATGTAGTAGGAAGCTCGAGGTAGAGAAGCAGCCTTGTCTAAGTCTGAGGAAGGCATGGACTGGACGCCCTTGACCAACACATAAATTAGCACACATATACAGATTTAAAACAGCCTATTTCCTCCTTTTGCATGAATACAGAGTGTCTGTAGCAGCTGCTTAGATGTATTAGCAAAGAGTACTTTGCAGACATGCATCACCAGGTGCTTTACTCCTCGAAAGACCCAAGGTTCAATGTCATAAACGAATGTGAAATTTACACCCATAAGCTTCCATTTACATGTTAAGTAAGTTTCCAATTTTAGGGCGATCACAGAGTTTTCAAAGGTTATACATGGGAAAAGAAAATAGTATTCCTGTCCTGGAAAGCTTCCATGAATTGCTGTTTGATAAAAAGCTGCTACCTTTCCATGTCATAAATGTACATTACGTACATGTATGTATGTGAAAATATCCCAGCTGAGAGCATATGCATGTTAAAACATCTTCTGCTCCACTTTTCCACATTGCGAAAAGCCTTCCTCTACCCTCCCAATAGTTATGGATATGTCCTCTTCCAAGAAACTTGGACAGGACTTACTATGAAAAGTTTTAGGATGCTAATAGACCATGGCAAATTATGTTATACCTTCAAATAAGTAGTCAAACGTTCCAGGGCAAACCCACTCTTTAATGCCAGTTTACCTCCTTTCAGTGAATATTATGTCACATAATGAAGCATATGTGAGTAAACCTTTTCACAAGTGAGAAACCACACTTTGTTAAGTACAAACATGTCCTACCAGCTAATGTATGTGGAATGCACTAATATGTGTAAATTGATAAGTGAATTGGATTGTGTGTTCTAAATAAATGACCACCTCCCCACTTCAAGAGGACAACAAGGGTCTACCCAAGAGAGGGTTATGTGTCAAAATATTGAGAACAGAAAGATCATTCTACAAAAATATTGTGCCCTAAATGTAGGGACACAAAGTAGTGTGAAGATAAATATATTTAGGTACATATACATTTAGTATTCTTAATTGCACATCTATATACCTTGAATATTTATATGGCATCAAAGTACATAGATGAAGAGATAAGAATAGCAAGGTTTGTAAACCTAAAGTAACCTACTGTTCAAAATATTTTGGTAGTCAATAATTCAGCAACAATATCTTTGTAGGATGATATTCCAAGTAGGCTGACATGAATCTTGATTTGGCAATCTAGGAAGAGGCATGATTGTAGAATTTGAATCATATTGCAACAGTCTCATTTTCAGTCAGAATTAGATGTATGCATGTGTATGGTTGCATGGGGTAGATCAGTTGTGATAACCTAGCCAAAAAGCAACAGAGCACTGTACAGTGACAAAGACCAGCTGGTTTGTGGACTGTTAATGCATCATGATGTAGTGCACTTTAAAGAGGTGTGGCTTCAACTCTTTCCTACATTTGAGCAGCACTACGGCTGTCCTGGTGGACACATGAATGTTGTTTTAGATGCTGGGTACATAGATAGAAAAGGCCTACTGTCTTGGTTTATTTTTCTTTTTTACACTTCTTAGTCTGAAGTCCGATGGTATTCTGGCTGTGGTGTGCCAAGAACCTCTGGAGATGGTGAACTTGTCTGCAAGACAAGTGGAGGTGCTGGTCGTGATGGCTTATTAAAGGATTCAGCTGGTTTTCACGATGATACAGGCCAGCAAAGGAAGGCAATGGAGTTCCATTCAGATGGGGGTGATGTGATTATATTTGTTGAGGCTCTAGATGAGACATTTGGTGGCATGTTTGATGCATTTAAGTAGTGCCAGTGTGGAGTGTGAGGGGCTATGGAGTAGGGAATTACAACCATCTTGCTCAAGAGTTTAAGGGGCAGATTTACAAGTCCCTTGCGCCACTTTTGCATCACTTTTCCCATGGTAAAAGTGACGCAAAAGTGGCGCCAGGGGCTTGTAAATCTGCCCCTAAGTGCCTGCACAGCAGTTCTGAAGTCAATTTCTGGAAGAAACTGTTTCATTTGTTCTAAATGAGGGACCTGGTGTCATGCTGACTTTGTCTTTTTGGAAAGGTGTTACATGGGGATTCTGTTGATGTCCAGGGTGAATTAAAGTGACTTGGAATTCAGAGAAAGTTAGGATTTGACTAAATGATTAGTGTTTGTAGCTCCCCATTTGATGTCTACTTTGAATAGGTCAGAGGAAATATGCCAGTGGTGTGGATGGTTTGAAGTCAGTTGAGCATCTGCTTTTCATATAAATTCAATGAATTTCAAATCTGTCATAATACTGTTTCATCTGGCCGATATGAACCAATGATGTGATTTGGTGTTAAAATCTCTCTTCCCTTGTTTGCTGGCATAGTGAACTGGAAAAACACAGACATAAGCACACAGCAGAAAACCAAAAAGCAAATGCACAATAAAAAAAAGACCAATTAGTGACAAAGGATGAAGCTTACACATATCTGAAATTTTCTCCCAGTTTGGTGTAGACGTTTCCAAGTAACATTGAAAGATCCAGGTCAGTAGGATGTTCCTCATTATGCCCATCATGATCTGTGAAAATAGGATGTACTTGACAGTCAGTTAATCAATATATTCTCAATGCATCAACATTTTTCAATGGCCTTTCATTCCTTTTAGATAAGGAGCATGAATATAATCGCTTTATCTTTGTATAATTGACATTCACGTTTCATAAGTGATCTGAAGCTTTGCATGGTCCACCCCCTGAAACTGCACCCCGCGTTTCCCCTAAAGCTTCACCTATCTAACAGTGCCCAACCTCTCCCCTATGACACCCAGTCTGTCCAACTTCTCTCCTCTGACACCCAGCCCCCTCCGTGTAGCTGCACGGCATCCTCTGGACTCAGAATGCAGAGAGTTGCAGTCCTGAGAATACCACAACTGCTTAGTTTCAGGGCCTGCTTCCCACACCACGTGTCATCCACTGGAGCTTCTCTATCCTTATGAAGACATCAACACATTCCAGGAGGAAAGGGCTGTGAAGGCTTAGAGACATATCACTAATGTAACCAATCCGGGGCCTTTTTACAAAATGTTTTTGGGGTACATCCAGGGGCACTTTGGTATTACAAATGGGTCAGGAAATGCGTGGTCTGGCCCTTCAGTATTACACATTGCTCTGGTGCACATAAAACACCAGTGCTATTCTAATGAATATTCCCTCATTTGCATGAGGTGTGACCTCATACTTTTGAGTGAACCACTTTGGCTCTGCGTAAATGTTGTATTATAGATGTGGGTTTCCTTCGTCATGGTGCAGATCAGGATGCTTTATTGCAGAGGCTGCCACTGATGGGGCCTTAACAACCGCCGGGGGCCACAAACCAAGCAGTAAAAAACCTGGGTTTTAAATTCAATGATAAACTATCATTCCACACTTAAATCAAGTATGTGGTGTGTTTGGGCTTTGCCCTCCTTCATGTGCTTAGGAAATGTTTTTCTTTCCTCTCTTTTCAGGCTAGACAACAGGTGACACAGGCCTTGATTAGGTCATGGCTGGACTATGCAAATAGCCTATAAGCAGGGTTGCCCAAATACCTGATGGACAGGCTGCAGTTAGTTCAGAACGCAGCAGCACGTACCATCTTTGGTCTCCCACGTCACTCAAATGTCTCCAGCCTCTTTCATAGCATACACTGGATTCAAGTTAGGAAGAGGATCAATTTTAAAATATTGCTTTTAACCCAGAAAGCACTTTACGGTACAGGTCCTGGGTATTTGCAAGACACAATCAAGCCCTCCACTCCCCAGAGAAACCTTTGCTCCAGAAATCTCTGTCTGGCTGTAGCCCCTCTGATTAAGAAGGCGAGGGCGTAGGGCAGATCTTTCCCATTTCTGGGGCCCTCTCTCTGGAATGAGCTGCCACTGACACACAGAAACTTAAGACTTGACTCTTTTCCTCAGCTCAGGCTCTTTCTCTGTTCCTGCCTGCAGACAGCTCCTTTGCTATAGAGCAAGGACATTCCTCTGAGTAGCAGCTGAGCTTTATACATCGCCATACATGCATACATAGCAAACGGAGACGGCACTAGCATCCAGACCCACCGAATGGCAGGGCACAAAAGGAACAAAGAAGGTGGTGAGTTGGGGCCTAAGCCAGGGGCGAGGCTACTTCCCTCCCCCCCCCACGCAATCAGTGTGAATACAAAAAGAAGAATGTATTACCCCAAAACCGGGGAGGGATGATTTATGACTACAAAAGCAGCGAAGTAACGAACTGTCATAGGATGATTTATGGAACTGTAAGATGAGTAAAATGATTTATGGCAGAATTGGTGTCAGTCAGTCAGTATTAGGATCGATGGCCAGGGTCATAGCATGATGAACCGGGCACCGCACTGTAAGAGCTGCTTTGTACAAGTAATGCAAATAAAAACTGCGGCCAACAACGACCACAATATAACAAGAGACGACGTGTGATGACAATTCATTGTATGTATGGAAGTAATGGTGGACATCAGTAGGGCGTGGGCACGGTGCAGGGGTTATGTATAATAGTGTCCCAGTATGTT
Source organism: Lissotriton helveticus (assembly GCF_964261635.1). Taxonomy (NCBI): domain Eukaryota; kingdom Metazoa; phylum Chordata; class Amphibia; order Caudata; family Salamandridae; genus Lissotriton; species Lissotriton helveticus. Next base: position 1,173,608,769 of record NC_136059.1, on the reverse strand, counting down.
TGCAGATGGCTGAAGCTGTGAAACGTAAGGTTTATGTACATGTGTGAGTGTTTACATGCGTGCTAAAAAGTCTGTGGGTTCCAGGTTTAGTTGAAGGCTCACTGGAGTACTTCAGATTTTGCGGCTTCTCTGAAATAGACATGGGGCAGATTTACAAGCCCCTTGCGCCTCTTTTATGCCACCATTGCGTCACTTTTGAGACGCAGCGGCTGCGCAAAAGATGCGCCATGGTGTGGGGTATTTACAACGTTGCTCATCTGGGAGATGCGTCACGTTGTAAAGCCCTGCGCCATAAGGAGGCGTTCCATCGCGGGGGGCGGGGGGGGGGCGTTCCGGCGCAGGAACGCCTCCTAAAAGTGTCTGAGTAAAATCTACAAGATTTCACTCAGTCACTTTTAGGCCCATGCTACGTCAAAACCCTGCACCTGCTTGAAGCAGGCGTAAGGCTTGACGCAGCATTGGACTGATAGGGCACCCCCGAGCATTGCTGGAGCTGCGTCGCGCTTCCGATGCTACTCCAGCAATGCGCCGCCTTTATGGCACAGATGCGTCATGCATCTGTGCCATTTTTGCCCCATGGGGCGCCGCATTGTAAATGCGGCATACCATGGGTGGCGGAGCTGCGGCGCACAATAACTGGCGCATCCCTGGGGATGCGCCAGTTATTGTAAATCTGCCCCATAGTTTGGTTTCACCCTAGAGCATGGGCCAATTTGTTCCACAGTCTGGGCCCCTGAACTCTAAAGGTTCTGGCTCCATGGTTTCCCATGAGAAAACTCTTAGTAATAATGGGCCTGATTCACAGAACTAACTTAAGACAAAATCCTAAACTTACTACTTTTGGTATTCACAGAAGTTAGGATTTTGTCTTAAGTTTGTCTTAAGACAAACTTAAGACAGACTTGAGACAAACTTAAGACAAAATCCTAACTTAAGTCTGTCTTAAGTCTGTCTTAAGACAAACTTAAGACAAAATCCTAACTTCTGTGAATACCGAAAGGAGTAAGTTTAGGATTTTGTCTTAAGTTAGTTCTGTGAATCGGGCCCATAAGGTTTGCCTTAGCAAATTGCAAGTGCGGGTTTGGCATGTATCCTCGACCTTTTCTCTAAAACGTCTTGTGCGTGGTGCAAAGGGCTTCAGCTCACCAGAAAGAACTGTAAAGTGAAGAGAGCCTCAATGAAATACCATGTGGTGGTTGAACAGGCACCCCACAGAGCAGACCACCTGAGAGAGAGCAAGATTGCAAGAAAGCAGGCATGCTTGGACAAGGCGGTGGGAGAGCTAGAGCACGGCATAGGGGGGAGGAAGTGCCAATCTTTTGACGTAAAATGATGGAGGCAACCTGCAGAATGTGGTGGAATGGCCCTGAGGCCCTCATACCTCACAGAAATGCATGGAACTTGGAATGAAAGGGGGCGCCTTGAGAGTGGGAATGCCAGGGCCTGTCTAACGCCCATGACAGGTACAGGAGAGAACCGGCGCACAGGGAGAGGGGTGTGAGCAGGTACACGAGGAAGCAATGTGGTGGGTGAGTTGCAGAAGGCGAGAAGAGAGCAGGCATGAACAGTGAAAACATATGGGTGAGAGGGATGAGAAAATGCATTGAAAAGGGAGAGAGCAAGTATTGACAAGAGAAAGAACAGAAATGAGTGGGGAGAGAACTGGAAGAAAAGGAGAAAGTGAGAGAGAGAGGAAGAAAGAAGGAGAAGCCAGGAGGAGAGAGGAGAGATAGCAGGACCACAATGGGAAGAAAGCAGCATCCAGAGAGAGAAGAAAAACCAGGCATACAAGAGGGTAGACAGGCAGGTAATGGCAGTGAGAGAGCAGTCTGGTACGAAGAGACAAGAGAACAGGTACAGAGGGAGACAGCAGACAAACATGGAGAGGGGCAAGAGCACGCTTGCAAGGACAGGGGGCAAACCGTCAGGCAAAAGATCCATGTTGGAACCGCAGAGGAGAAGGAGATGGAAGGGGGAAGTAATGTATGGAAAGAGCAAACCTGAGTCAGAGGTGCTTGTAGGGATTGGAGGGCAGAACCCAGGACTCAATACCTGGCACTGCCGCAGAATGATAATACAATGGGGGCTCGTTTAAGTCAAAGTTAGCTGCTCCCTCCCATCTGACAGCTGTACTCTATGGCTTCCATATTTCTAAAGTTTACAGTTCAGATGCTGATGATGGTGGGAAATACTTAATCTCATAATTTTCTTTTGTTTCATAAACAAACTAAAAAAGTATATTTTGCAGTGGCATTAACTGATTCATAAAAAGTAAAGATTTTCACAGGTTGTATTTAAGCAGTATCTTTGGTGCTGGAGAGCTCATCGCAATTACAATATCCTGTGTTTTATATAGCTCCAATTAACAAAGTATTGCTATTTCCAAAGGGCCATATGTAGGTGTTGTGTTTTGCAATTCTCAAATTGTGATTTTTAGGGAATCGCAATTAGAGAATCGCAAAACGCAATGTAGGTAAGATTAGCAAAATGTTTTGCGAATCCCACTTATTCCTTATTTGCGAATCGCAAATTGAGATCCACAAATAAGGAATACCGTCTCATTCATTCCTGTGGGCTAGAAGACCCATAGGAATGAATGGGAAGACATTCTCAATTTTCGATTCTCAATTAGAGAATCGCAAATTGGGAGTGCAATTTCAAGGTTGTAAGGGTGTCAATAGGACACCCTTTTGCACCCCTGAAATTAACATGTGTGCACATGTGGTCCACATACATGCCCTAAGGGCATGTATGCGACCCACATGGCACTTTGAAAAATGCTAAAAAGTGAATTTTTCAAAGAAATCGCAAAATACCACCAACCTGAAGTTAGTGGTATTTTGCGATTCCTTAAGCCAAAATTTGCACAACTTGGGTGCTTCCTTCATTTAGGGAATCGCAATTTGCGATTCCTTAAATGCAATAGAAAAATATGGAATCGCAAATTTTGCAATTCCTTATTTACACATATCACAAGAGTCATCATGTACTTCTTTTAAGAGAAAAAATCCATAGACATCCAATCTCTGCCCAGCTGTCATCAAAGAAAATAATATGTAAACACTTTTGTAAAAAGATGTGTAAATGGTCTTGTCAGTTAATAAAAACCATGACATTACTAAATTTGAAACAGCACTATATGTTTGAAACAATGGATGTTTCAGATACAGAATCTAAAAAGTGATTGCATCCGGCATTTCATGTTAAATGCACATAGTACCTTTACTGTTAAAACAATCGCATATATTTCACATAAAAGATAACATCAAAAATGTCAAATTCTGCTACAACACTGAAAACATCGTTCAAACAAAGAATTATTCCAAGACGTTGATACGTTTGGATCTAGGCACCTCCAGAAACAAACGTGGGTAAAAACAATAGGCCACGGTTTATCATGGTGTTTGTAAAACTTTATTATCGGAGACTATGCCAGAACCTTAACCTTATAAACAAAATGCCTGATAGAAACATATTATGTGGTGTCAAAAAGCACACATTTCCATGGCAGTCCCTAGCACTTAAAGGAACTACTTTGTGAAAAGATGTATTCCTTAAGAAAGGGCAGAACGCTGTCACTCACAGTGAAATTAGCCAGTGGCTGATGTGGGCTGAGCAATTGACACGTAGTCTATCCTATAGCGGGTGGAAGAAGCATGTAACTGACCAATGGATGAAGAGGGCTAGCTCAGAGACGTTTAGAGGCAAGGGCAAAGTGGGCTCTGGCCCAGGGCCCCAGTTTTTCACGGCCCCCCTGATAGAGCCAGCTCTGTTCTGCAGAGTCCCGCCCTGATGGCCTTGAATAATTCTTAAACATATTGTTTAAAATACCGTTTTCCTTTTATTCATTTTAATATATTTGTGATGTGTAGGAATCTATTACAGACACTGTGCAGTGAAATGTTATTTTGGTGGTTAATGCAACATCCATAAAAAAGTTTACTTTTAGATCAAAACAGGACCTCATTTATGGGAAATGAAAGAGTTTCACAGAGATTATTTACATATTGAAAAAGCACGTCACTATCCCTGAATTGTAGATGTAAACACATTTACAATTTGAACTACTGTGTCTGTGCACTCTCAGTGACCTGCCAAAGAGGGCAAGAAAGAGCTGAAATTAGATCATTAATTTAAAAGTGTTCCCAACAGGGCCCCCCAAAATATGTATGGCCCAGTCCCCCGAAAATCCTTAAGATGCCCTGGTGCTAGCTGAAATTACACAAGCATATTATGTATATAACTTAAGTAAAATCAAACCATCTTGGCTAGCACCACACCCAAAAAAGCGGTCATTTAAAAATATTTCACATTACTTATTAAGTAGGAATTGCAGTACTTTACGTTAACAGTGACAGCCCAGTCCAAATACCAATTTGCAATGTCACTACTAAATTATTATCAGCCCTTGGTTACATCTAGGTATAGTTAAGTGACCTTTTCCCAAGCAACTATTTGGTGCAGGATCTTGGGTCTTCTTTTGAATGAAAGAGGCACTTAAGATACTAATTTTTCCCAAGTTATTGACTTTTATTATATCATTTTTAGGATGTGTACGTATCTCTGGTAGGCTGGTAGGCAAACTCAGAACTCTAATTCGTTAGTCTGCAGAATGTCCTCTCCGTTAAAATATGCAACGAGTTGTGTCAATCATATTCCATGTCACATTAGCCAACACAATAATATTCCCCCCTTTATTTTGGCCACATTTCACGCATTCCATGCCCTGGTATCAAGGTATTTTAACTCTTCATGAGCATGCAGCGGTTAACAGATGTAGCACTCATTCAATACATCCTGAATTCCCCTAGAAAGACATTTATGATCCCCTGACACTTTTAATATTGGGACACAAGGGTGGGTGCAACTACGCGCATTAACGTAGAGCAATCATTACTGTTGCAAGAGTTAAGCAGCAGAGCCGAAGCTATAAATGGCAAGAGCCAGCAGACACAGTAACTTCTGAAATACTAAGATCAGTCTCTGGGGGTACTCAGCTTTCTCCCCCAATTACCTCACATTGGTCCACCGATAACCCAATGCGCGCTTTATTTTACCCTGACAGGCCAATCACTAGCGGTAAGATTATGGTAGTGGAAAAATAGAACGTGCATATTAATATGTCCTGGGTTGCGTCAAGGCACTACAGCACCTGATCTGTTTTATTATTTCAGAAAACAGTGGGCCTCATTTAAAATTTGGAGAGAGCTGAAAATTGTCTACTTTTGGAAGCAATTTCTGTTTACAGAGAACAATGTACTGGCTAAACTTCTTCCACCATTAGGATATTATTTTCAACGAACTTTAGCCAGTGGATTGTACTGTGCTTTGAGAGTTTCCTCCAACAATTGGAGGATTTTCAGTTCGCTCAAATGTCTAAGTAAGACCCAGTGTCCCAAGTGACTGAAACTACCATACACCTTCACCCATCTCCATCTCTGTCCGTGAGGATGGGCAGAATTTCACAATCCCTTTTACCCAATGAATACTAATCAATGCTCTTCGGTGTGCCTTCGATCCAAAGTCCTGATCTAGAAATTGGTTATAAAGGGCCACCATCTGGTTCAAGTGCTAAGGCTGGAAGCGGAGCGACAAGTGCAATTCCATACACCGCGCTATCTTTACGGCAGAAGAAATTCCATAAATACGTTTTCCACTTTAATACTTCTAAAAATTGGAAAATGGGAGAATTGTCCTTTGTCGGCCAACTCTAAGTAGTTGGAGCATTGGTCTGTTGTCTGCAACAACCTGCTTGTTGGCTGCAACAAGAAGGAGCAGATGGGGTTGTAGGACCCAGGTTTTACAGAACCCTGTGTTGCAACTGCATTTATGTATCACCAAGCAGGCCTTGCCTGCTTTTATGATATCTTCATGAAGAGGCAAGACTCGTCAGCTTTCACCAGGTAGCACCATATATTTGAGCCTCTTGGAACAGTATTCCAGGACATTGTTTGCTTTAGAACGAAATGTTCTTGTACCAGGGAGTAGCTGGCATGATTTTAGTGACCCCTGCCCACCAAAGCTCCTGATGCAACTGACCTGGCACAGGGACATCATAAGGATTTTGAGGACCCTGATCCAAACATATTTTGGGGGCCCTTGTTTGGAACGGCTTTGAATTTTATGATCCCGTTTCAGCTCTTTCATGCCCTCTGTGTCCAGATCACTGGCACTGCACAAGCACACTCGTCCAAATTCTTGATGTGTTTACATCTAAATTCAGGGATGGTGATTTATTTTCAATATTGTAACAGAACAGCAGCTGCCTAATATTTCTGCAAATAATCTCTGTGACACCATCTCATTGTGATATGTGAGGTCCTGTTTTGATCTAAAAAATCTTTTTTATGGATGTTGCATGAAACAAACACATTCTTTCTGCTAAGTATCTGTAAATAGATTCTCACACATCACCCACATAAAAAATAAATTAAAGGAAAATGGTATTGAAAACAATCTGTTTAAGAATTATTAAAGGCCATCAGGGCGGGACTCTGCAGAACAGAGCAGGCTCTATCAGGGGGCCCCCTGAAAAGCTGGTGCCCTGGGCCAGAGCCCACTTTACCCATGCCTTAAAACTTCTCTGACCTGGCCCACACAATGTGATACTATGCATCCTACGCCGTGTACATTAAATCAATCAACTCCTGGAAAACACTGGAAACTGGTACAGAAATCATTGACAATACATATGGTGGAACTTGCTAGACTTTCATGAAATTACTGTTGCTCACACCTGGTAAAAGTATGGCCATCCCAACCCCTGTCAATGTCACTATAGGTGCATGCACACGAGTCTCCGGCCCTTTGGATGCAGTTCTATGTATAAATATGAGGAAAGTGTGGCTGACTAATCCTTTACTTGAAGAACAATATATATGTGTGGAAAAATAATAAATATGGTACCCCAACAAACAGGCTTTACGTTTTGTCATCTTACCTCGCTTGTGCAGGATCCTGGATTCGGCGAAGTTTAGTAAAATTACAAGTGAAAATATAGTTACCCACTTCATGATTGTGGATTTTTTGGGGCCTGAACAGGACAGAAGCCTGACAAACCGAGTGGACGGGGTTTCTTATATAGGATTTTAAGACTGTAACTGTCAATGATTGGCTGAGTGAAGCCCATGATTGAGCAAACGTTGCCCTGTTGGCTGTTGGCAGATCTTCCTGAACCTTGGCAATAAATACAACTGATAAAAAAGGGGCACGGGTCCTGTTTGTGTGCTGGACCTCCTCGTTTGCAACATGCCCAGGTATTCAACCTTCTGCCCACACATTTTTGCAAATCCGCTTATCTCTTTACAAATGAAAGAGCTCAGCAAAGTGTCCTTCTCGCCTTTACCATGTTCTTTGCCCTTGGGAATATGCTCAGCAGCCAAACGCACAAACACTGCCCACCGCTTTGACTTTTTTTTTTTTTAGTTCAAAGTATTTTATTGTTAATTGGGAATACAAAGAAAGGGGGAAGGAAGAGGTATGGGATATTTTTGACAATCTCAATAGAAAAAATACTTGTGAAACAGCATATCATTAAAAAAAGAGATCCAACTATAAACATTCGGTTGTAGATCTAAAGACATATCTGAATACAGGGATATTCATTTGGCTGGACACCGAAGGGGGTATTAGGGAATAGGGGAGAGGGAAAACATAAGGGAACCGCAGAAAGGGACTAGGAAAGAAACAGCGAGAGAGAGAGAGAGAGAGAGAGAGAGAGAGAGAGAGAGAGCAGGCTGAATCGGAAAGCTGTTGGCAATAGGACAGTATGCGGTGTATTTTGGCGCCTAGAGCCAGTCGATGGCCGCTTTGAAGTTTCTAAAGCAAATAGACGTTCTCTAGCTTCATTAAACACAGGGGACATGTATCAATCAGGTGGTGCCCAATGCTGAAAGCTTCCCATCATGCACCAACGTGGAACGCGGCCCCAGTGGCATAGCAGGGCATGGAGGGCAACTGCCGTGAAGATTGTCAGATAATAAATGGTTATAGTTACTGTAATAATTCATTTACATATATTTTAGATAGCACTGTTACCCTAGTGCAACATTTCCCAAACTCTAACTAAAATAAGTAGCCCTAATAACAGTGATAACAGTTAACTAGAGTATATTACTGTAAAGATCGGCATGGAGGGCACCCAAAGCAACCACCACTCAGCAGGGGTATGGCAAGAAAAGGCAAAATGCAAGCAAGCAAAGGAGGGCGTCTCCTAAGGGCATCTCTTGCAAAGAGAGCTCCATTTTTTTTTTAATCCAGTCCAGATAGCAGCTGTTTATTTCTGTGCCTGTTGCCCGGTTTCTCAAAATATAATTTCAGGATTGCATGTACCAGAACGCAGAGACAACAACCAGGACTGGATGAGCTAGTTGATCATGAAACAGAGTGGACAACAAACACACCCGTTTCCTTATAGAGTGCAACGCTGGAGAAACTAATACCGGCGACCACAGAAATATTTTCTACCCAGAAATGTAATCCACCTCCCCGCCCCCCCCCCCTCCCTTGCTGCACACTCAGATATATTAGGTTCTATAGTTCCAGGCATATGTAGCTGATCCAGTGAGTCTGCTTCTGCTGCTTGTGGCCTTCTTTATTTAATTGCTAATTTGGAAAAAACCTAGACTGGCAAACATTTATAAATGCAAGCAGTTGTGTTGGGCTGATAAATAAAAAAGCTGAGCTCAGTCAAATATGGTAGGGACAAGAAGTGCCTGATCATGAAGGTTAAAAGTGGTCAATAGGTTAGGACAACTTAGAAGTCTGCAATCAGCAGTTTACCTTCATGCCACTAGCCAGCCAAAGCCCAGAGCTTACCCAACCTCTAACATTTTTGCTGTGTGCATGAACATAGCCAGCAAGAAGGAAATATACAGCCATATGTAGGAAGGCATTTATCATTTCTTAACTGTGCAAATTGCTATTTCGGGCCGTTAGGTAATGCAAAATGCCATTTCGGTGTGTACGAAAGGCAATTGCGGTGGTGAAAAATGTGATTTCTACGGTGTAGAAATCACATTTTGGAAGTTACCAAATAGGAAATCATAAATAGCGATTCCCAAATACCGATTCACTAACTGCAGTACACAGGATTTCCTAATTGCTACTAGTTGCATAATGAACATTCAGGAAATGCAATTACCATTGATTCGGATAAAGTAGTTAGCAGGTGCAAACTATAAAAAAAGGCACCCAAAATACAGCTGGCTTTTTTACACTGGCAGCTATGTTCTGGCGAAGAGGATGAGTATTTCCGCTGAGAGGCAGAGAAGGAGGAGGAGACAGGAGAGGATATTTAAACAGAGGAGGAGATAATTGAGAGGTACAGATTGAGTAGTCAGGTAATATTTGATCCAATTGCTTAGTTACAGCATCAGCTTCAGGCCCGAACACTCAGAAGCAATGCAATCCCACCACAAGCACAGGTGTTATGTAGCCTACAACTCTTAGCGTCTGGCAGTTACCAGTGGGTCATATCAGTGGTGGCAGGTGTCATAAAGTGCCTTTTCCAGGCTCTTTCGTAGGTTCCTGGACATCAAAGGGAGCAAAGTCAACAACATATATCATTCCCACAACCCCCAAAATTATTGCAACAAACCAAATTGATGTTTTACAGGGTAGCATAGTTCCCCAATGCCATTGGCTATGTTGATGGCACAACTATTGCTATATGTTTCGCCTCAACAACTGAATAGTTATACAGGAGCAGGAAAAGCTCACACTTACTCAATGTTCAGGTAGTGTGTGATGCCTCCTGTATCAGAACAGACCTTGTAGCCAGATAAGAAAAATTAGGACACATTTTAAGTGAATTCTCTAATATCTTCCTCTTCTATTTCATTAAAACATTCTGACATCCAGACTTAAACATGCACTTTCAGCACCAGCAGCAGACTGCTAGTTAACTCCCTTGTGATCAGCTGCTTTACTACAGTGTTCTTATGAGCAACTAGTGTTCCGAATTTATGCCAAAAGGGTGGCACATCTGAATGCCATCTTGATGAAATCGAAGTGGAAAACTGAAAGCATTTTCCACTGAGGATACTGTAGTAAATGAGGAAATTAGGGAGCTTCATAGCAAGTAAGTCTCACAAGATTGCCCCAGAGAAAAAAAGAGCCCAAATACATATAATATTATACTATATTATATCTAATATATATTTCATATATATAATATAATATATATTTAATATAATATAATTTGCAGTTTTATATAGCACAGACATGACCCAAAGGAATTGGAGTGCTTTACTGGAGCATAAGATACATTACACAAGGGAACATTCATTTTGGTTTTAGGCCTGGGGAGATTAAGGACCAGATGTAGGTAATCCAGAAATACTGAGTCCTTAATAGAGAATTTTACCGATTCGTTATTAAGGACTCGGTATTTCCGATGCACGTAATGAATCAGTAAAAATTACCGATTCAGTATAATTCGGTATAAAATAGCGATTCGGAATGGATCGGTAAAAAATAAATACTGAATCCCCACTACAGAATCGTTATTACCGAATCCCCAATACCGACCCGGTAAATACCGATTCGGTAGTTTAAAAAATCGGTAATTGTGGAATCGGCCAATCCTGTGCATCCCCATTACCTCCCAAACAGGCAGTGGCCACACCCAAGCAGCTGCACTGAACCGGGAGCTGAATGTGAGGCAGGGAGCAGAGCAGAGAAGCCAGGAGCAACTCAGATGAATTTTGCAACAAAATCCTAGCAAAATGGCCAACCAGGAGAGGGAGAAGGAGGCAGGTGAAAGGAAAAGGAAACAAAAATTCAGTGAGAGGGAGCTGAAGGTTCTCATTCAAGATGTGACCAAGGACCACGATAAGTTATTTGGAAAGCAGTCCCTGCACTTGCCAGAGTCTCAAAAAAGGCAGATCTGGCTTGCAATACAGGATAAAATCAATGCCATCGGAGTCACCCAGCGCTCCATTGAGGACCTGAAGAAAAGATGGTACGATTTGAGAAAGACTGCTAAGGTGAGGATGGCAGAGAGGCAGAAGCAGGCCAACCAAACAGGTGGAGGGAGGAACACAGCACCTGCACCAACTGCTCTGGATCTCCTGGTTGAGTCCCCCCTCCAGCCGGAGAGTGAGTGGGGTTGGCGATGCAGACAGCTCACCTAGAGCTGCCAACCATCAAGGTAAGATGCATTCACAGCATGCTGTGCACCCCCCTCCCTACCCCCAATCCCCAGAGAGGCATAGGGACTCCCACTCCAGCACATGTTTTACTCATAACCTGCAATGCATTATGGGAGATGTAGTCAGAAGTAACACCTGTCAGAACAGTCAGTCCACCAAGCCCAAAGGCATGTGACACCAATTAGCAATTAGCAAGCAGAGGACTGTCAGTGTGATTGGCAGGCATTACATTTATTACAATGCAAATGCTGCCAGATAAGTGAGCATATGTACATTCTGTCTTCGCAGGTGAGCCATCTCGCAGGGCAGCAGGGGGGAGCAGAGGAAAGGCACCCAGGACAGAGAGGAGACAAGAGGTGGAGGTTCAGTCGCCTGCAGGGCACACCACCCCACCACCACCACCAGCACTACCAGCACCCCCATCACCACCGCCACCATCAACGCCACCACCACCGACAGGCAAGAGGCATGCAGTGGCCACGCTCCAGCAGATGGAGATGTCCGAGGAGGACAGCACAGTAGGGACAACAGTCCACAGTGGCTGAGGATACCAACAGGGCAGGATCACAGTCCCCCACAGAGCGCGCCCACAAAAGTTCCAGATGCCACAGGGCAAGGGCAGCCAGTCCTCATTCTCAGGGCAAAGATGACAGTGTGTTCTCTGGCCTTGAAGGTAACCTGTTGAAGGTCCAAAGCCTGCAAGGAAGAGCAATCAGGTTGTGCAGCGGGAGATGGCACACATGAATGTCCATATGCACAGAATAGAGAAGGTAGTAAAATTTACAGGAGTGTGACCCATATACCCGATCAGGACTGGGTAAGGAGGTTGCAATCAAAAAACAATGTCCCAATAGGTTAAACTAGCAGTCAGTTAAATATACATGCGCATCGCATTGCTTTCAAGGAAAAAGGAGAACACTCTTTGGTTTAAAGTAAGATATTCAATCATCTTATTTTATAATACGAATACATGGTCAGTAGTATACAGTTATAAGCAGCACTGCATAAATTCAATTTGGTGACAACCATAAAAACTTGGTGCTCTACAAAGGTGACTGTAGTGAAGGTGGCGACGCAAGTGAGAGGGTGAACAGCATGGACGGCCACTGTGAACAAGGTGCAAATAATCTACAGTGGGTGGCTCAGATCATGTGACAGAGTGGTATCACAGATTAAGGATTTCTTTTCATTATTTGAACCACAATAGAAAAGTACACCTTTTAATGAGCTGTGAAGTCGACGGCGTTTCGATCCACGTTAGTAAGGATCGTCATCAGGACTTGGTTGTCTGACTTGGGGCGTGCTGGAGAGGTGCTAGGTTAGGCGTGCTCTAGGGCGATCGTCAATTTTGAATTTTGGCCAGCAAGAGGGCACGGCAGGAAACGCTAGGCGGCCGTATACAGTCCGCCGAGGACCAGCACGAGTCCTTTTGGATCAACGTGCCGGCATAGGACGGAGTCCTGAAATCTTGTAAATCCTTAGGTGAGGTCCGGGCGGCTAGGTAGAGTCCGCCGGCAGCAGCACGAGTCCTGTAGGATCTACGTGCCGAGTCAGGACTGAATCCTAAGGTCTGGTGAGTCAGACCTTAGGATTCAGTCCTGACTCGGCACGTAGATCCTACAGGACTCGTGCTGCTGCCGGCGGACTCTACCTAGCCGCCCGCACCTCACCTAATCGCCGCCCACACGCGGAAGCAAGCTAACCTCTCTATCGGACTTCTAGGATTTACAAGATTTCAGGACTCCGTCCTATGCCGGCACGTTGATCCAAAAGGACTCGTGCTGGTCCTCGGCGGACTGTATACGGCCGCTTAGCGTTTCCTGCCGTGCCCTCTTGCTGGCCAAAATTCAAAATTGACGATCACCCTAGAGCGCGCCCAACCTAGCACCTCTCCAGCACGCCCCAAGTCAGACAACCAAGTCCTGATGACGATCCTTACTAACGTGGAACGAAACGCCGTCGACTTCACAGCTCATTAAAAGGCGTACTTTTCTATTGTGGTTCAAATAATGAAAAGAAATCCTTAATCTGTGATACCACTCTGTCACATGATCTGAGCCACCCACTGTAGATTATTTGCACCTTGTTCACAGTGCGCCGTCCATGCTGTTCACCCTCTCACTTGCGTCGCCACCTTCACTACAGTCACCTTTGTAGAGCACCAAGTTTTTATGGTTGTCACCAAATTGAATTTATGCAGTGCTGCTTATAACTGTATACTACTGACCATGTATTCGTATTATAAAATAAGATGATTGAATATCTTACTTTAAACCAAAGAGTGTTCTCCTTTTTCCTTGAAAGCAATGCGATGCGCATGTATATTTAACTGACTGCTAGTTTAACCTATTGGGACATTGTTTTTTGATTGCAACCAGAATAGAGAAGGGCATCAGTGCCATGAACTCCACCATGGCTGAGGGCATAAGGGACGTGGCCGAGGCTGTGAGGCTGCTGTGCAGCAAGTTAGATGAGAACCGTCTGTCAAGAGGCAGAGATTGGCAGAAACATGATAATTACACCAAGGCGGTTAACCGCTTTTCTCCACTGCAACCTCTCTCATGTGCAGGCGCTTGGTGGCCATGCAGGAGGAGATAGCACACTGCAGTCGTGATGTGGCTGGGGGGCTGGTAACAGTGACCACTGCACTTGAAGTGCTCCAAACTGACAAGGTGGCCACTACAGGTGATGGGGGTGAAAGTGAAGAGGCTACCATCACACCCCCTCCCACAGAGTCCAGGAGGCGCAGCGATCGCAACAGCTCTGGCTCTGGACAGACTGACAGTGGGGCAAAGGAATGTGGCAGTGCAGCGCGTGGGTGCAAGAAGTAGAGCCAACCATGATATTGTTGTACTCAAATGAGTGACGTAACCTATATTTGTATGGACACAGCTTTTGATCTTGGTTGTGTGCTATGATCATTAAACATGATCACTCACATACAGTAACTGGCTATGTCTCCTTACTTACTCAGAAATAGTTGCGTATTATCTCAGCCCGTCTGTGTCTCCCATCCGGTGCTGCTGCCACACCTGCTGCGCTGTGCTCTGGCTGTGGACAGTCCTCACCCTCATCCTCAGAGTCAGTTAGTTTCATGGCTGTTCCTTTGTTTATTGCCAAGGTTATGCAGCATTGCATATGTTGCTATTATTTTGCAGCAGATGATGGGGCATTACTGACGTGCACCTCCACTTTTGTAGAGGCAACGGAACCTGCTTTTTTAATAGTCCAACGATGCGCTCCACAACGTTGCACGTGCTTTTATGTGCCACATTGTATCTCCTCTCACTTGGGGTTGATGGGTTGAGGTATTGAGTTAGGATCAATGACCGCACAGCATATGCGCTGTCACCTAAATGTGAAATAAAGTGCCATTAATTTGAGTCACCAATACATTCATCCAAGGTATACATCAGGGTGTGTCACATTGATTTAGATAGCAGGTATCCTTCTCCAAATTCACCAGCAGCCAGACGTGTGTAGATCCCGCTGTTCCTGAATATGTAGGAGTCATGGGTACTCCCTGGAAATTTGCCACAATGTCAGTAATGATGTAGTCTGCCTCACACATCACCAGCACATTGATGGAATGCATGGATTTGCGGTTGCGGTATATGTATTCTGTAGCTACAGGTGGGCAGATTGATATGTGGATCCCATCAATGCACCCTATTACATGTGGGAACTGTGCCTTTTGGTAGAAATCCAGCTTTGTTTTCTGAAGTTCCGCCTGTGTGCTGGGGAAGCGTATGTAGTGATGCATTCTCTGCATCATGGCATCCAAAAAGGAGTTGAAGAAACGGTACAAGCAACTCTGTGACACACCACCTGCCGCAGCTATCACACCCTGGTAACATCCTGATGTGAGAAGGTACAGGCTACAGAGTACCTGCACATGTGTTGGTATGGTGTGCGCCCTTGGTGTCTGATGCTCCAGGTAAGGGTACAGGTCCCATATCAGGTCTAGGATGGTTTTTGGGTATAGCCTGTACCTCTCATGTATTCCTGCCTCAGTCATTTGGAACAGTGTGACACACAATCTGTACACACGCTCTTCTCGTCTCCAGACCCTTAGTCCTGCTGCTCGCAAACGTAGCCGCCTTTCTATAACGTAAAGGGCCGCCATTGTGTTCACACTGTTGCATTTTGGGGCTGTTTATATGCAGTGCACATGATTACCACCTGCTTTGGGTCAGTGGTAATTACCGATTCTTAAATACCGATTGTTAACAAATTTGGTATTACTGATTTTATGTACATCGCATTTGTGATTTGTTACCGATTTCTTATTTACCGATTCGGTACTTTGGTGTTTCTGTGTCTGCCGTTTAGTAACTAAGGAATTGGTAACTAGTTTCCTTATTTTTACCGATTCCTTATTACTGATTCCTTATTACCGATGGTAATACCTACATCGCACATGGTCGGTAAGGCTGAAATGTATCGATTTTCGGCGTTATCGACCGGTATTTAGCCACCTACATCTGGCCCTAAGCGATTTGCCCAGAATGACGATTCTCCAATTAACATACACAGGGAATCTTGATTTCATTAAAGACAATGGAGGCTGACATTATGCAATAACTTTTATTGCTGCCCAAGACATGCAGCCCTTTAAAGTGTAACAAGTACATCATAGATAAAGCATTTCAAATAACAATAACCAAACACCATGGCAACCAAGTATCTTCCTCTTGGAGCTGTGAAAGGCTAGATAACTTCTTCCAAGAAAAACGTCATTATGACTTCTTTACAAAGATGTAGAGTCTGGAACAGAAAAAATGAATATTGGTAGAGACTATATCCATAAATCTATATAAATAACATTTGATATAAATGAACATTGATAAAAATCCACCAGGGAGTGGTGGGAGGGATAATGTCAGCCTCCGTTGTCTTTAATGAAATCAAGATTCTCTCTGTATGATAAGGCTACAATATGCAAATTTAAAGCTCTGCAATGCTACCTCGCTTACATGTTCTACAGGTTTAAGATAAAATCTAACAAAAGTGGAAGCATTTGACCAACCCGCTACTTTAAGGATATCTGAAAGGGAACTTCCACCCCAGAAAACCTTACTGACCATAGCCCCTCGGGAAGAATGAGCACCAAATTTGGATAAGTTAACACCTGCTTCCAACATAACCGTTCTAAACCATCTCGAGATAGCAGCAGAAGAGATTGCCTTGTAGGGTTTAACAAAAGAAATCAGTAGTTGATTTTCATTCATAGGTCTAAAAACACTCATTTTCTCTTCATACACTTTCATGCAACTTACCACACAAAGGGGCCGATTAGGATGGCGGTTTTTCCGCATCCTCCGGGCCGGCGGAAGTGTCCGCCGGCCTGGAGGATGCGGAAAAACCGCGGCGGAGACTCCAAAGACCCACCGCCAAATTAGGATGGCTGGTGGGTCTGGAATTCCGTCCGCCGCTTTTCCGCCCGGGTCGGCTTCCGACCGCGGCGGAAAAGCTATAACATGGCAGGCGGTGTCTATGAGACACCGTCCGCCATATTATGATGTTGGTGTAAATATGCTTTTCCACGGCGGCTTTTCCGCCATGGAAAAGCATACGGACATTCACTTTGGGGGCCCGTTGCGGGCCCCCTGGGTGAATGGGGGGTGGGGGGTGCACATGGGGGGTACCTATGGTACCCCCCTGCATTTGCGTACACAAAGCAGCAGGCACCATGCGGTGCCTGCCGCTTTGTGCATGTAAATGCAACACATGCATTTTTAACATTGCGGCGGGTGCAGCTTGAAGCTGCACCCACCGCAATGTTAAAAATAGAGGATGTGACCGCCACCCTGGCGGTCACATCCTAATTGCCATGGAGGGACCGCCGCTGCCCATGCGGACGGTCCCTCCTACTCAGGGGTGGCGGACGGACGCAAGTCCGTCCGCCATCCTAATCGGCCCCTTTGGAACAGTCAAAAAAGAACGGGTAGAAAATGTTTTCCGACATTGTTTTGGTCCTTTTCCATTTTTCAAATTATACACCATCAGGTTTATAAATCCTATTAAAAATGTCTAATGCTTTAACATCTGACACTCGTCTAAAAGATATTAAGCAAAGTAGTGTAGCTAACTTACTGGAAAGTTGTTTCCTTGTAAGGAAAAAGTTATCAGGCCAGGATGTATAAAGGTCAAAGATAAGATATACATTCCATAATGAATCATATTTGGCTTTAGGAGGACGTTTCAGTCTTATTCCTTTTATCACTCTACGAACTAGGGGTCAGAACTGATATAGAAGTCATTTAACAAGGAATGCCCTGCAGAAATTGCTGATCTGTAACAATTTACTGTTCTATAGGAAAGTCCGGGTTTAAAAAGGTCTGCTAAGTAGTTTGCTACCTCTACAACAGATGCGTCCACAGGATCCATATCCCGTTCCAGGCACCAACTACACCGTTTTTTCCATGCACTGATATATCTTCTCCTTGTTCCCGGAGCCCATGACTCATCCAATTGGTTTTTAGCCTCTCCTGATAGGCCAGAGTATCTTCTTGAACCCCTGAAAGCTTCCAGGCAAGACGGTTCAGCTTTCCTTCTAAGAGAAGAGGATGTACCTCTCCATCTGGGCCCAGAAGGAGGTCCAAATTCCCTGGGATACGGCGTGGAGTTTCTACTGCCAGTTCCTTCACACCTGGGAACCAAATTTGAAATTTCCAAAAAAGAGTAATTAGAACAATGCAGCAACGCTCCCTTCGAACTTTCAAGAGAACTCTCTGGATTAGTGTGAAAAGAGGGAAGGCATATCAATTCAGTATGTCCTAAGGTTGGAGAAGAGCGTCCACTGCAGTTGCTAGTCGGTCCGGCCTCCAACTGGCCCCATAGATCTTGAACTCTCTGGAAAAATGAAGGATTCATTTTCCAGTCGCTGGAGACTCTTAGGAACCTTGAGTTCCAATCTGCCCTTGTGTTTAGATGGCCTGGGATGAATTTTGCCCTCAGAATTATTTTGTTATTCCAGCAGAAATACCAAATCTTCTTGGCTAGATCTGCTAGACGTTTTGACCTTGCTCCCCATAATCGGTTGATGTTGGAGACGGCTGTGAAATTGTCTAATTTGATTCGACAAAATACTGGTCGGTAACTCTGAAATTTACCGATTTTCGGCCTTTCCGACCGGTATTTAGCCACCTACATCTGGCCCTAAGCGATTTGCCCAGAATCACATGATGCCGAGCTGATGCCAAAACTCAAACCTGGTTTCCCAGTTACAAAGTCTGCAGCTCTGGCTTTAACGCCACATCCTCTTCCTTAAGTGTAACATATGATCAAGTGATCAACTGGATAAAATAAAAAAGGCAGCAAATTATTTAAAAGTATTTTGTCACTATTTGAGAACTCAGGAAATATGTCCTAATTTTAGTTCTTTAGAGCACAAACCATAATTTATATGGGAATAAGACCCTCAAGTTGACCACTCTAGGCAGGCTTTAGAGGCAGTGACTGCACAACAGACCATGGCGGATGGGGAACGGGGGACAGGGGCAACAAACCAACCATGCAGGACAGGCATTCAAGGCTGTGGAAGTATAAAAGACCATTGAGAGCAGAAGGAGGAGGCAGTGGCAGTACAACCATACATGCCAACTGCCCAGATTCAGGCAGGAGAATCGTGATGTTTTTAAGCCCAAAGGGGATTTATTTTATGTGTCACCTGCCTAAAATGTCCTCTTTTTCAAGGTAAGTCAATGGGAAAAATAATCCAGGTTTTTATTTTTCTAAAGCTCCTTCTTACCCAGTTCAAAATGTTGGCAAGTAAGGTACATTGGATCACAGAGGGCAGGAGGAATGGGGGTAGGGACATTGGCTTGGATAACAGAGGCCAGGAGGGAGATGGGCAGGGGCACAAAGCTGAGCTTACAGGGCAGGCATCAGGGGTTGCAGCACGAGCACGGGGCCAAAAACCCAGATGACCCCCCTTGCAAAAGCAGGTGGTTTTGAGATAGGCAAATTTGATGTCACCTTACTACGTTTGGGGCCTTTGCCTGTCGCGGGTAATTGCGCCTCCCACACAAGTGAAGCACGATTTTTATCGGGAGACCTGGGGGAAAGCTGGGTGGTAGGAAATTTGCGTGAGTCCAGTGATGCCACACATTCCCACACACAAATGTGTTAAAAAAATGATTTTTTTCAGCTAAAATTGAGGTTTGCAAGGGATTCTGGGTAAGGAAACGTTGGGGGATCCATGCAAGCCATACCTCCTTGGAAGCCCCTGGGTGTTTAGTTTTCAAAAGTGTGTGGGTTCGGTAGGTTTCCCTAGATGGCCACCGAGCACGGGATCAAAAACCCAGATGACCTCCCTTGCAAAACCAAATCGTTTTGACATAAATATGTCTATTTCTGCAGCGTGAGATTTTTGGCACAATATTGCAAGGAAAATGTCACAGACAATTTTAAGTTTGCAGGACATTGTGGATAAAATAACTTGTTGGAATTCACAAGAGAGACATCACCATGTACTCCCATGGGTTAACAATAATATCTACATTTGGTAGGTTATTCTTAGATGGAATGTACACCTTGACAGAGAGACTCAAAAGACAAAGATTCCAGCACAGGTATCTATTCCTCAAACACACACACATACTGGTTGGATTTGGCACGAGGGGGAGTGATGGTTCAGTACCTAAAATGTTATTAACAAGAGATTTCACAAAAATGAAATGCACTGTAAATAATTAAATGTACAAAAACCGAACCAGTGATTTGCAGCTCGTGAGCTGTAAAGCCACAACAAGGCATCAACCGTTTTACAGGCCATTCACGCACCTTTCATACCTGATACACACAAGACCATTCACACCACCAGGCACAAAACCAACACATTACAACATTCACAAAAAGGGACATGGTACACCCTGCTTCAGAAAGACAAAAAAAAAATATTACTGCACAGCCATCTAATCCTCAAGCACACACACATACTGGTTGGATTTGGCACGAGGGTGAGTGATGATTCAGTATATACAATTGTATTAGCAAATCATTTCGCAAAAAAGAAATGCACTGTTAATAATTGAAAGGACGAGAAACTGAACCATTGGCTCACAGCTCGTGAGCTGTAAAGCCACGACAAGGCACCAACCTCTTTACAGGCCATTCATACACCTTTCATACATATGACACATACAAAACATTCACACCGCCAGCCGCGGGCCCATCACATTAATTACAACACTCACACTAGCAGACAGCGCCATTGAAGGGCCCATCACTTTCACACGCCCACATTCCTGACACAGCAACTACACAAACTGATGAATTGGGTGGAGTGGTGCTTAGCTAGCAGTGTGTGTAGTGACCAGCAGCAAGTCACTACTCACACACCGCCAGCCCAGCGCCAGTCCAAGCACACTGCCATCCAAGCACCAGTCCACACACACCACCAGCCAAGCGCCAATCGACGCACACCGCCAGCCAAGCGGCAGTCCACGCACACTGCCAGCCAAGCGCCACTCCACGCACATCGCCATCCAAGCGCCAGTCCACGCACACCGCCATCCAAGCGCCAGTCCACGCACACCGCCAGCCAAGCGCCAATCCACGCACGCCAGCCAAGCATCAATACACGCACACTGCCAGCCAAGTGCCAATCCACGCACACCGCCAGCCAAGCGCCAGTCAACGCACACCGCTAGCCAAGCGCCAGTCAACGCACACCGCCAGCCAAGCGCCAGTCCACGCACACCGCCAGCCAAGCGCCAGTCAACGCACACCGCTAGCCAAGCGCCAGTCAACGCACACCGCCAGCCAAGCGCCAGTCCACGCACACCGCCAGCCAAGCACCAGTCCACGCACACCGCCAGCCAAGCAGCAGCCTACACACACCGCCATCACATTTAGGATTTTTTATACAAAAAAACACAAACAAATTGCAACTAGATACAAATCTACTAACAGAAAATCTGAGACTAAATATATTGCACTAATGCTAACCTTGAAACAGAATACACATTTTTAAACAGTACAGACCAGGCAGTTCACTTTACCACTCATGGATACTCCCAAAAATGCTTTTGTGTGTGGTACGCTGTATAACAAGCAGGCACACACAGCCCAGGGTTAGAAGGACACCTGGGGCAGAAAAGACGAGTCTCCTTCCACAAACCTCTTCACCAACAGACTCTACATCTTTTAGTGGGAAAGTCTTTTGTAGATGTGGGAGGAATGTAATCAGAAAAGTGGCGATCTTTCAATCGAGCCACATCCTCCACCACTCCAAATCTAGGAACACTTACCTGTTCCACAACAACAAGGCTAGCTATCACAGAGTGCTGAAACTGAACAAATGTCAACTTTGACGCAGGAGAACACTCCTTGAACACAATAAAAGCACTGATAGTTGGTAAGTTGAAAAAATGGATGGCCAACTTCTTATACCAAACATAAGCCTTCCGTATAGCAGTGTAAGGTTCCAACCTCTGCTCTACTCTGTCAAAACCACCCATATCCTTATTGTAGTCTAGAATGCACACAGGTTTGTGCACTTCAGCAACCTGACCCCAAACAGGCACAGGTGAAGTACTGTCATCATGGAAGGTAGTCAGCATGTACACATCCCTCCTGTCCACAAATTTCACAGCTAGTAGTTCATCACTGCGCAAGGAACTGCACTGACCCCTCTGAAGTTTTTTGCAAACAAGCTCTTTCGGATAACCTTTGCGGTTAGAGCGGATTGTGCCACATGCAAAAGTGTCCACTTTAAACAATTCCGTAAATAATTGCACAGCAGTGTAGAAGTTATCAAGGAACAAATGGTGGCCTCTAGTAAACAGTCTTCTAGCAAGATCCCACACAATTTTCGCTGAAACTCCAAAAGTGGATGGACAACCAGGGGGGTCAATAGTGGAATCTCTACCAGTGTAAACACAAAAATTAAAAACATATCCTGTCCTACTCTCAGACAACATATACAGCTTAATTCCATACGGTGCCCTCTTGCTTGGGATGTACTGCCTAAAAACCAAACGACCCTTGAACAAAACCAAAGACTCATCAATAGATATTTCTTTCAATGGAATGTAGATCTCTGAAAATCGACCTACAAAGTGATCAAGAACAGGCCGAATCTTAAAAAGACGGTCACAGTAAGGGTGACTACGTGGCAACGCCAAAGAATTATCAACAAAATGCAGCATGTGTAGCAAAAGTAAATACCGATCACGAGTCATAACTGCAGGAAATATGGCTGTTGCCATCAAGGAGCTGGAAGACCAATATGAAGCCAGGTTCGGCTTCCTTAGCAAACCCATCAATAAAGTCAAACCCAAAAACTTCTTAATCTCTTCCAGATTTGTGGGAGTCCACCGGGTAGCTCTAGAGTGGGGCCTAAATTAGTCACTGTTGTCCCTCAAAAACTGTTCAGCATACAAATTAGTCTGCTCAACAATCTCACTCAAAAATACATCATTCATAAATAACTGAAAATACTGTATAGGCAAAAACAATTCACAATCCACTCTACACCCTGCATCACCGCTAAAGGCAGGCAACACCGTCTGCACCATGTTTGGATCAACCCAGAGTCCAGCACTACCAGTAGGAAGCCTAGCAGCCTCAGGCTGCAATCCAGATGCCTCTTGCACCATCGGCACAGCAGAATCCTCCTCTAAAACAGACACTTCATCTGCACTGAGAGAACTTTTATCATCCAATGATTCCATGTGGAGAGAAAAATCACTGCCAGAATCTTCCCCTCCCTCCTCTCCCTCAGACGCACTGTCAGTCTCATAATCCGGCTCGGAGGAAGATTCAAGAAGCATACCAACCACCTGCTGAGCAGTCATTCTACGGCTAGCCATAATGATCACTAATAAAGGTAACTTGTCAAACAAGACAACAAAAACAAACACTTTGTAAAATAAATGATAAACAAAATTCACCTTTATCAAAAATACCTATACACTCCAAACGATACCACTCACTTGCCAGAAGCACATAAACTCACCACCACGTACTATGCACAGACACAGTATGGATCAACAATATCCCACTAAAAAAGAAAGAGAAAAGAAATGTACACATAAGACAATGCAAAACACATCACAAATATTTTCTTGCTCAAAACACTAACTAAATATGCTGCCACTATGAGACCACTTACAAAAAAATTCATTCCTACATTACAATATTACTCATTTGGAGTAAATACAACAAAAATGTTATTCTTACCAAAAAACTCCAAGTACGCAAAACGGCAGAACAACCACTGTCAAAACCGCAAACAGGAATCAAAAGCTTTACACTAGATTAAAAAGGAGAAAAAAACATTACAATCACATATGCAAATAATGCAATAGTCCACCTGCAAAGCTAAGGGGTAGGTGGGCCTTAGAGTATAAATTAAAAATACACGCCCGTAAAAGGGGAACAACCCTTGCCCTTGAGGCCACCCCCCAAAACAAAAATTAAAAAAACCTCTGGTGTCTAGTGGCTTATGGACCTAAAAACATACTGTTACTCTGCCACCCAACGAGGGCTGAAATGGTCACAATCATCCTCCCATAAAGGGGAGCAACCCTTCTCCAAGGGGCGGCTCCCCAACATTTAAAAAAAACGTGGTGGCCTACTAGCCCTACAAAACAATAAAATCAGCCGAACTGCCCCTCAGGGTGATACCAAAAGGGATGATGAACGGAGCGCTTCAGCAAATCTAACACTCACCCCCTCAACTGATCTGGGTTTAATCCATCATCATTCTTTAGCTGACTCCACCACCCCAGTACAGACATGACCATATGCAAATCAATCAGAACCGGTGCCTTTGATTGCTCTAAGTTGGCAGGGTATGCCCAAATGTGGGTCCCTTTGCTACTGGACTCAAGCTAGCCAGGCTGATGACTGCTGATTAGCCAGAAACCGGTCCCAGGGTGCTTGTTACCGGGCCAGGGAAGACATGGCTTTGCAGGACTGTTCCTATGAGGCACAGGGTCACACTCATTTGCATATGGCCATGTCTGAACTGGGGCGGTGGAGTGAGCTAAAGCATGCTGATGGATGAAAAATTAAATCTGCCCCCCCCCCCATCCAGGGGGCAGACAAAGCCAAAATGTATGTCACCAAAAGGAGACTGACCCATGACCAAGGGGCCACTCCCCACTACATTTATTCTATTGGCCCAGTGGGCCAAATACATTTTTTTTAATTTAAATCTGCCACTCCAAGGGGGTCAAACAAAGCAAAAGTGTAGGCCCCCAAAAGGGGAGCGACCATTGCCTAAGGGGCAGCTCCCCAAACCAAAAACTAACATCATGGGCATACTAAAATGGCCCCCAAAGGGAAGTCCCCCTTGCCCAAGGGGTCACTCCCCAGTATATTTATTTGATTAGCCCAGTGGGGCAATTTATTTAAGTAAAATTCAAAGCCAAAATGTATGCCCCAAAAATGGGAGTGACCCTTGCCCAAGGGGGTACTCCCCACTACATTTATTCAATTGGCCCAGTGGGCCGAATACATTTATTAAAATTTAAATCAGCCCCCTTCAGGGGGCAAACAAAGAAAAAATATAGGCCCCCAAAAGGGGAGCGACCCTTGCCTAAGGGGTCGCTCCCCAAGACTGCATTACACATTGTGGGCTCCCTAAAATGGCCCCCATCGGAGTGACCCTTGCCCAAGGGGCCACTCCCCAGCAAATTTGCCCAATTTCTGAAAAATAATTAAAATACTGCCCCCCAGGGGGGCAGACAAAGCAATTTATATTGCCCCCAAAAGGAGAGCGACCCTTGCCTAAGGGGTCGCTCCCCAAGACTAAATTGCATATTGTGGGCTCCCTAAAATGGCCCCCATGTGAGTGACCCTTGCCCAAGGGGCCACTCCCCAGTACATTGGCCTAGTGTGCCGATTTACTGTATAAATATTAAAATCCCCCCCCCCCGGGGGGCAGACAAAGCGATTTTAAATGCCCCCAAATAGGGAGCGACCCTTGCCCAAGGGGCCTCTCCCCCAACAAACAAACAGAGGCACAATCAACAACAAAAATCCCTGGCATCTAGTGGGCATTTCTGCTGCACGATTGCACGATCATGCAGCAGGAATGCACAAAAGAGGCATCGAGGGAAAGGAAAACTCTTTCCTTTCCCCCGATGCCTCTTTTGTTGAAATCCCCCTCTCCCCAGCCCAAAAACTTACCTCTTTCTTTACCAACGCGCAGGAAGCAAATGGCTTCCATGCGCGTCCGTAAACAAAGGGAATCTCCAATGACGTCAGCGCGCCTCACGTGCTACGTCATTGATGAGGCGGAGGGGGGCGGGGGGAGGCAGGGGAAGGTCTTCCCCTGCCTTCCCCATAACAAATTTGTAGATCGCAGTCCCACGGGGGGAGCGCCACGCTTCCACCGTGGGTGGGTCTCATGACGAGCTGAGCTCGTCATGAGAACACGGCGACTGTGTGCCATGATGAGCTTAGCTCGTCTAGAGCCTACAAGGGGTTAAGTCTTTTAATCAATCAATCAGGGATTTGTAAAGTGCCATACTCTCCTTTGAGGGTGTCAAGGCACTGATTGGGGTTGGGGGGCGGGTGTTCAAGCAGCTCCGTCTTATCTGAAGAGCCAGGTCTTGAGGCTCTTCCTGAATGCTTACAGTGTGGGAGTTCGTCTGATGCTGAGGGGGAGTTTGTTCCAGGTCTTGGCTGCAATGCAGGAGAAGGCTCACCCTTCCGCTCTGGCTCTGCGGATGCGTGGGATTTCTTGGGTGCGTAGACGGCTCTCCCTCCCGCTCTGTTGATGCGTTGGATTTCGGCCAGGGCAAGGTCGATGGAGAGGAGGCTTCTCTTGGGTGCGTAGAAGGAGATTCTTTTGTTAAGATATTGGGATCCGGTGTTATGGAGGGATTGGTAGGCGTGAGTGAGGAGCTTGAAGGTCACTCTCTTTTCGACGGGAAGCCAGTGGAGTTCTCGTAGGTGCTGGGTGATGTGATCTTGACGTGGGATGCCTAGGACAAGTCTGGCTGCAGCGTTCTGGATTGTCTGGAGTTTGAGGAGTAAATATTTGTTGATTCCGGCATAGAGGGCATTCCCGTAGTCCAGTCTGCTGGTTATGAGTGTGTGGGTAATGGTCTTTCTACGTTCAATTGGGTCAATTTGAAGGTCTTGCGGAGGATGCGCAGGGTATGGCGTTGATCTGCTGGTTCATGGTGAGGGAGTAGTCGAGTATGATGCTGAGGTTGCTGACTTGGTCCATGGGTGAGGGACGGTTGCTGAGGGTGATGGGCCACCGGGTGTTGTCCCATGGGGATGGGGTGGATCTGAGGATGAGGACTTAAATTTTCTCTGAGTTGAGCTTCAGGTAGCTGCTGCTCATCCAGGAGGCAAGATCTTCCATTCCTTCCTGTAAGCTGTGTCTGGGGATTTCTGGTTCATTGGTGAGGGAGAGGATGAGCTGGGTGTCGGAAGCGTGTTATACTATGCTGAATCTGTGTTTTCTGATGATGGTGGTGAGAGGGGTCATGCAGATGTTGAGGAGCGTGTGGCTGAGTGAGGATCCTTGGGGTGCTCCGCAGCTGATCTCTGTCGGTTCAGAGAGGAAGGACGGGAGTCTGATTCTTTGAGTTGGCCGATGAGAAAGGAACAGATCCAGTCCCCTGAATGCTGGCATGGCAGATTCTGGTGCTTAGTGAACGGTGGGAGACGGTGTTGAAGGCTGCTGGTAGGTCTAGTAGGATGAGGGCAGCTGTGTGGCCTTGGTCGAAGAGGGTGCAGATGTCGCCCGTAGCGGCTAAAAGGGCAGTCTAGGTGCTGAGATTGCTACAGAATACAGATTGGGAAGTGTAGAGGATAGAGTTGGATTCTATACATTTTGTGAACTGGTTGTTGACAATTTTTTCTGTGACTTTGGCTGCGAAGGGGAGGAGAGAGATAGACCTGTATTTCTGGAGGTTGTTGGCTCTGCGGAGAGCTTCTTGAGGAGGGGCTTGATTTCTGTGCGTTTCCAGTCATCGGGAAATATGCCTGTTTTGAGGGTGCTATAGGGGAGTCGGCTCTGTAGAAGATGTATGTCTGGCAGGGGTCAGTGGGGGCTCCTGAGTGTATGCTTCTCATGGGCTTAGCTGTGTCTTCTGTGGTGACAGGGGTCCAGGCGGTGATGGTAGGCTGGGTGGCATTGCTGGTTGTAGGTGTAGCAGCGGTGCCTAGGTTCCGCTCGTCGAAGTTGTCAGAGAGAGTCCAGATCTTGTGATGTAGTAGGAGCCGAGTTTGTTGTAGAGGTCTTGGGGGGGACGTCGGAGGATTTTCTGGGGAGTTTTGTGAATTCTTGTATGATGCTGAAGATTTGCAGTTGTTGGAGAGGATTGTGTCCTGGATTAAATTCTTCTTCATGGTTCTGATGAGCTGGTCGTCTTCTGTCATGGCAGTCTGGTAGGCGATGCATGCTTCAGGGGTTTTTCTGTTCCTCCAGGCTTTCTCGAGTCGTCATCACGTATGCTTGGATTCTCAGAGGTCGGTGGTGAACCAGGTGGTTTTGTGGTGCTTTGTCCGTCAGGGTTCTGGAGAGGGACGAGTGTGTTTGGGCAGTTGGTGATCCATCTGTGAAGTTCATTGGCCGCAGAGTTGGCATCTGTTCTGGTGGGAGAAGGAGTGCAGTTGAGGGCGGAGTTGAGGTACTCTACGGTGATCTTGCTCCAGTTCCTGCCCGGGGGCGTGGAGTCAGTTTGTGTGGAATGGGTTTCTAGAAGGAAAAGTGGACGCAGTGGTGGTCTGTCCAGGGGGTTGCGTGGTGTGGCTGAAGCAAATGTTGTTTCCTTCTGTGAAGATGGCGTCGAGTGTGTGACCTGCCTTGTGGGTGGGTGTGGTAACAAGCTGTCTCAATCCAATGTTGGTGAGGTTGTCCAGGAGGGCGGTGGAGTTGGGGTCGCTGAGGTTGGTGAGGTGGAAGTTCAGGTCCCCGAGAAGTATGTAGTCCATGGATCCGAGGGCGAGGGGAGCGATGAGGTCTGCGATGGAAGTGCTGAATGTGGCACGCAGTTGAGGAGGTCTGTAGGCAAGGGTGTTGCGTAGAGCTGTTCTGGTGTTGATCTGGATCTGGAAATAGAGGTGTTCCTTGGGGGATGAGCAGTCAGTTGTGCTGGCTGTAGTGAGTTGGAGGGAGTTTTTGTGTACGATGGTGACTCCACCTCCAGGTGGTTGGGGCAGTCCTTCCTCTGGATCTTGTAACCGTTAGGGATGGCGGTTGCGATTTCGGGTGCAGAGCTGGCATTGGTCCAGGTCTTTGTGAGGAGGGCAACGTCGGGCAAGATAGTGTTGAGGCGGTCCCAGATTTCTACTGCATGTCTGTGCAGGCAGCGTATGTTGAGGAGAATGTAGCTCAGGGGGTTGGGTGCGCTGGTGTCCGGTGGGTTGGCGGTAGCGGTGGGGATCTAATGGTGGGTGAAGGTGCGGAAGCAGTGTTGGCAGGAGAACTTGCCTTGGATAGTGTTCGCTATTGACAGCTGGCAGTTGTTGTTTCTTCCGGGGTTGATGATTGAGTGCGGCGGAGGGTTGCTGAGTTACAGAGGCGGGGGTCAGAGGACCAGTGTCCCAGGCGCTGGTCCCGGTCAGGCCACAGATGGCTTGCCTTTGGTGTGCCATCAGCGCCCCTACTGCGTGCCTGCTGCATGCCTGCTGCTGTGCAGCACACCAGTAATTAGGGGTCGGGGAAGGGAGAGCAGCTGGGAGGTGAGAGTGGAAAGATGCAGGGAGGAGGGGACCAGGAAGCAACAATGGCGGGGAAGGTAGCAAAGCAGAAAACCAGGCAGTGAAAAGGAGGCAGAAAGAGAAAAAAGACACAATAAAGGCACAAGGAGGGAAAAAGTGAAAACAAGGCACAATAAAGGCACAAAGAGAAGAAAGAGAAAATGCGGCACAATAAAGGCACAGAGTGAAAAAAGACAAAATGAGGCGCAATAAAGGCACAGAGAGAAAAAAGGCACAGAGAGGAAAAAGGCAACAGACGGAGCTGCGCTAGGAGAGAGCAATTTCTCTGACCTGGAGGTCAGAGGTCTTTAACAGCTGCAATTTTAGATACTCATTTTTGTAGTAAATGTTTCAATGCTTAATACTGTTGTACATAGTGAGTGCAGATGCTTCTCTCTTGTGCATCTTGAAAATGCTTGGTTTTTTATTATTATCTTGGTTTTTTTCCTGACAAATTACTGGCTCAAGTTTTTTTCTTTTTTACATTTGTGGCATTTCCATTGTTCAGTGTGTGCCCCTTCATAACCGCTGCTTTATTGATCTAAGTGGTTATACAAAAAAATTGGAATTGCAACAGCAAGCAGCCTGTCGTTTTAAAAGCTGAAATCTGTAGGGATAGCATACTTCTGACAGTACCCAGTGCTGTGTTGGCTAAAACACTGCTTACAAGTTGTTAAAATCAAATAGGAGCTCTCAATGGCACCAAAGGCTAACCTGCAAGGCTGATGGCACTTATAATGTGTGCCGCTTTCCCTCAATGACTGCATGGCTGTTAATGTTTTACGCCCCCTTCTAATGTGACTTACGCTAAAGTGGTGATCCTAGTGCATTTATGCTAATGTGTCAATGCTAACGCTTTTATACTTATTGCAGTTCTGCTAAGGTTTATGCTGATGTCCAATGCAGTGAGGCTGATCCATGCACATTGTGATTAATGCCTAGTGACAGTATTGCACCAGGATTTATGCAAATAGGTAGATGCCCTTACACTGAAGGTTGTTGTGCATAATAAGCCCCTATGCTCACATGTTTATGTTTTTCTGTTTTTTTATGTACATGCAGGAGGTGACTTATGCCCATGATTGTGCCCAATTATAAGGTGCGATGCTCTAGGTGCTACTGTGTCTGCCCTGCTGTTACGATGCATAATGTGATGTTTATGATAATGGGATGCCCATGGTCCTGCTAATGCTGGTATACATAATGTACTAGGGATGGTGTATTCATGCTCATGTGATTTTCCCTGACAGACACGTTTTGGTGCTCACCTGTTCATACCTAATACTAAGAAGGTTTAATGCATAAGGGGCCTGATTTAAGGTGTCACTGGCCAATGAGTCTACAAAGCTTGTGTCTTTATGTCTAATGAGGTGTTGAGGGGTTGCTGTTTCAGGTCTGTTCACACAGCGATTGAGGCCTATCGTGAGACATGGCTAAGTTCCTGACCTTGCCAGTAGGTAAGGGTATGGGCTGCTCTAACTTCATTATTGATGCTAATGGGATGTTCCTGCATAATGCGTCATGCTAATGTGATTCATGCCCCAGGTTTAGGCCTCATGACAATACTGTGGTGCTAATGTTGAAACAGACATCCTGAAATTGTTTTTCCCCTAAAGCTACAGCTGCTGGACTCTACATCTATTCCTTGCACCTACCTTTATTCCACATACTCTTGTGATGGTTCTGGCAGCGGCCCGAGTGGCCCTGCCCTGTAAATAGTCCCCTTCTGTACATGACTACCGGATGCCAGTTGGCGCCGCTTTCACCCCTGTGATTACTTCTTGCTGTGTTGTGCATAATACATATGCTGTTTTTCACCTAAACTGGTGTGGTCTCTTTTTGTAGTGTGCCTTGTGTGTTGTCTGTGTGTGCTGCACGGATGCTTTACACATGTCCTCTGGAGTTTGGCCCGCCCGCTCTGCACCATGCTACCCCATTTCTAACATTTCCCAAGATGGCAGCCGAACCCGGGGCTGAAAACCCAGGTGACCCCCCTTGCAAAATTTGGTTGTTTTGTAATAGGTCATTTTGATGTATCCTCAATTTATTTTGGGCCCATGCCTGTAGCAGGTACTTGACCCTCCCACGTGAATGAGGTATCATTTCTATCAGGAGACCTGGGGGAATGCTGGGTGGTAGTTTGTAGATTCAGGTAGATTCCAGAACTTTCACACACACAAATTTGAGAAAAAAGTGGGGATTTTCAGCTATATTTGAGTTATGCAGTGGATTCTGGGCAGGAAAACGTTGGGGGACCCATGCAAGCCATACCTCGCTGGACTCCCCCGGGCGCCTTCTTTTCAGAAATGTGTGGGTTTGGTAGGTTTCCCTGGATGGCTGCCGACCCCGGGACCAAGTCAAGTACCCAAAACGTATTGAGTAGACATCAAAATGACCTATCAAAATCAGCCTGGTTTTGCAAGGGGAGTCAATAGGGTTTTTGGACCCGGGCTCAACAGCCATCTTGGGAAACCTAGAGAACCAACACATTTCTGAAAACTAGACACCCAGGGGAGTCCAGCGAGGTATGACTTGCATGTATCCCCCAACATTTTCTTACCCAGAATGCCCTGGAAAACTCAAATTTAGCTGACAAAATCAGTTTTTTCGCAAATTTCTGTGTGGGAAAGTTCTGGAATCGGAGTGGATCCACAAATTTTCTACAACCTAGCGTTCCCCCATGTCTCTGGATAAAAATGGTACATCACTTGTGTGGGTAGGCACAGTGGCTGCAACAGGAAATGGCCCAAATCATACTGTGGAGACTTCAAAATTACGTGCGCTACATGCGGTTGGGGTTGTGAAGATGGGCGACCTATACAAACATGGCCAGTTCCGCTCACTACAAGATATTCGGGCGGGTCAGGCTTCCACCCGATGCTATGCTTCACATGTGTCAGTGTGCAACAGGCATTAGGGCAATCTACCCTGATTAATAAATAGAACCACAGCCATAGTGCATGATGCAGACAGTGCTCTCTGGGGACGAAAGTAAGAGTTTGATCACTAATCTATACACTGCATCTCAACGTGAGAAGGACCCAGAAAAACACCCTTTATTTCTTAAATGAAACAGAACCTTGGGGCACACTTTCCCACTTGAACATTGGCAGTTCTGCTGTACATTGACGGGTCGTCTTACCGCCAGTTGTAATTTACGAATTATCCATTTCAAGTTCTTCCATCAGTGGTATTATACACCTCTGCAATTAAAGAAATATGACTTGTGTGACTCTGCCTGCTGTGTGAGGTGCGGGCAGGCTGATGCCGATTTTCTGCTTTTAGCATGGCAGTGTACAGGGGTGGCTGCCTTCTGGGTTAAAGTAGAGACTGTGTTGACCAAGGTGGTGATGGAGCGAGTGCGGTGTGTGCCAGAGGTGTGTCTGCTGGGAGATGTAACAGGCGTTTGGTTGCTGTAGCAACCTTAATGGCCAAGCGGGCTGTGGCACAATGCTGGGATGGAAAGAGTCTCCCTCCAGTAAAAAAATGGGTTCGGGATCTAACTTATTGCAGGGAACAATTGGAGACCTATGCAGAGGATCTGGCTGAATCCTCTTGTCCCAAAGATTTCTGGGACCCACTGACAATGTATCTTTTGAGTCATCCAGATTTGTGAAGCGTCCTGCTCCTATCATTTTATTTTCTTTTACTATGTTTAGGGTCTGTGTCTCTGTTGGACTTGGCCCTTTTCCCCCGAATTTTTTTTTTGCCGTTCACCCCCCTAATTTAGGATGTCTCCCCCATGGTAAAGGTTACTGTATAGACCATGTGTGGTGTGAGACGCCATGTTAATGTGTAATGTCATGCAATGGTGTGTACACTTATTTTCCCCCATTGTAAACATGTACCCTGATTAAATGCTGTATTTGAAATGGCTGCCATGGCTGGGCGTTGTGCCACCTGACTGCAGTAGGTCAGCGGTCTAGTTATTAGGTACCCAGCCACCCCAGCATTTGGAGGGAAAGTCTGGCACCCAGGGTGCTCTACTCCTCCCCCTGAGCCAGTTAGAACTAGTTCGCCTGAGAATTCCAGAGGCTTCCAGCCTTTCTGGTATAGGTAGAGCAGTAGAGTTGTTATGTGAAGAGACAGAGCTGGGACAGGAATGTGTGGGGACCTGCTGCCAGGGGATACCGCCACTTGGGTCTGTGTGCTGGACCCTGCACCCGTCCAGAACCCCCCTACTGTCCCCAGGGCTAGTGGAGCCCCTCTTCAGGAGTTCAGGCTGCCGTGTAGGAGGAGGGCCACGCTGCAGTGGGGATGGTGAACGCCTATCACCCTGTTCTGATGATGCCCCCACTAACTGCTGACCTGGCCCAGTAGTGCTTACTGCTCTGTCCCCCGGGGCCCTGAAGCAGGAAGGCCCCCCTAGGTGCCTGGAGCTGCCGGGACCCTGCGCCACGCAAGCGCTGCGCCCAGAAGCGCCTAGAAGGGAAGGAGCATCGTGGACTGGACCCCCCCCCCAGGAGGTGAGGAGTGTTACCCTGGGGCCCCTGTGGCTTGCTGCTGGGACTGTCCGCCCCCCCCCCCCCTTGCGCTGTGTGCCTGGAAGCGCTGTGCCTAGAAGAAGCCCTGTGTGCCTGGAAGCGCTATCCAGCCTAGTGTGGTAAATAAATAAATAATACCCTATTTTTGACTAGACTTATAGCATAACAGATAGCTCAATAAATAAGAGTCAAGATTCGAGGTAGTAGGAGTTTCTGCAGGTTTATTACAGCATAAGGACAGGATCAGGTCAACCTGCATAGGAATAGGACAATAAGGCAATAGGACAATAGGACAAGGCCCGGCAGCTGCCGGGGCTGGGTCTGGGATGAGCGCGCTAACATTTAATAACAAAACATTGACTTATATACATAGCGCAAACACATAGCAGTACATTGCAGTAGGCGTAACAGTAGGTGGAGTAGAAGGCGTGACGCGTAGCAGTCGCGAGAGATAACAGTAATAAGAGGTGTAACGGGGAGTTTACTTAGACATGTGATGCAAAACGTAACAGAATATGTCATGAATGGGCGGACACATAGGAGGGGGCTACCTAAGGAGCAGGGACCTCTAACCTAATGGTGCGCGAAAACTGGCAATGACGTGTTACTAGGAGAAGCTGGGGGCTACGAACTCTGTGCTAGGAGCAGAGACTAGAGTCTGGAGGGTCGGAGCGACATGTACCTAAACCCTATCTGGTATCTAATGTTTAGGGAACATGTTGATATAAACTAGAAGTCATGAGGGGAAAAGCTAACTTGATTCTAAGACTGGACCATGCATTATTCTACATGTAGTGCGTGAAGAATATAAAATGACCATTAAATACAGTATTTCTCTAACGTGGAGACGAGAAGGCTAGACAATGACGGAAACTATTGATGCAGTTCAGTAGCTTAGGAATGCAGAGGAGGAGGACTGAACTGATAGCAGGAACTATAACATACTTTTGGCAGACTCAGAGGCAGAGCCGGGGTGCACCGGGCACTGCGAGGCAGGAAGTAAGTGAAGGGTCGAGGATACAGGTGGGGGCTGTATCGCTCCTCAGCGAGGCTTTCAGGAGACAGGAGCTGAATCTGTGGTCCGGGCCCTTTTGAGGCCTGGAAACGGGGACTTTATAATTGAATAACGTGCACACTGAGAAACGTGGCAACATTACTTACATAGGCCTGATATTCGTAGTATTCACGAGGACTGGAAACTAACATACTAGAGGTGGACACAACTGTAATTGCGTCTTTAATCAGAAATGGGGAATAACATATGCATATTGATCATGCACACATAACACATGATGGATGAGGCGTAGGGACACAGAACATGGCAAAATTTACTTTTCCACATTCCCTCCTTGTCACTACGTTTCCATCAGGAAACATCAATATTCATGATACCGTCTATCATTTCATACAGTACCATTTGCTCGTCTCGAATTGTCTTGGAACGGGATTTAGAACAGGGCTTGGGACTGGGAATACAAGAGGTAGCACACATGCTGCAAATCGCAGGGCCACATTGTATACAGAGGCAGCAGCTAAATACGATCGCTACTGCAATACCTAGAAAGGACAGGACTTTCCAACCCCATGCGGAGATTACATTCCAGAACCAACCGGACCATGTCCAGGTGCCTGGATCTTGGTGTAACAGATGGGCAATTTTATGGAGTCTGGTTATAGCTGAATAAACAGACGGCGCGTTATTTGGAATGAAAATACAACAACTAGATCCGAGAATTCTACAGGCCCCGCCCCTATCGGCCAGTATGACGTCAAGGACGAGACGATTCTGTAAAACGACAATTCTCATAAAGGATTGCTCTTCAGTTAAGTTACCTAGAGCGGAGGCAGTCTCATCTACTACTGCTTCAAGGGTTCTTGTTAACCTACGAATTAGCTTACTATTTACAACTGTACCTAAATAAGGGAAAACACCTTTATCTATATCAATGAATTGCTCTGCGGCGGTTTCAGTATAATCGACAATCGGGAGATTTCTCTTGTGTCTAGTGTGTACTAAGAAAGAATTCCTATGATAGTCAGGTGGGGCTAGAAAAACAGGTGGCAGTAGGAAAGCAATGTAACAGGTTCCCTCCCAATCGAGGGGCAGACGGACATATGCAGTTTGACCACAAATAAAATAAGAATGACGTGAAGCTATAAAAATAGATTTCCCACTGTCACTATACTTGATAACAGTAGTACATTCACTATGACCTATATGTACAGAACCATAACTACGGACACATAATTCGCCTTTGACTGGTAGTACTGAAATAGCGGGTGAGTCTGGAGTAGTATCAGACTGAACATTCAGAACCATGAAATTCGACGAATAATTTCCTAAATTATATACTTCATTTTCTAAATCTAAACCTGTTCTGTGGGGGATACCTTGCTTGTCTGGGAAACATGTACTGTTAAGAAAAGACATATCTGTTGAGGATGACGTTAACGTGGACCATGCTCCACACGAACCATTGTGTGAGAATGGATAAGGAAAGAGTGGCAGAACTCCCTTCGGTGTCTGGAAAGGGGGGAGTCGACCACACACCCAACAATTAGTGGCATTGCTGGTCTGGTGTGAATAATGTAACATACGGATAAATGTGTTATTACGCATTGCGAGGCGGTATGAATATTCGTGAGGAGGCAGATCACTAAACGTGTGCTCTACTGTAGCATGAGCAGACATATTTACATGAGGAACTGAAAAACACAGATAGAAAGCATAACTGGTGCAGGAAATCATTATGCTGATGAATAATACAAAACTCAGAAAAACGATACATTTGATTGAGCTTTGACTGACTCTCTCACTATGGGGGTCTATTTTATACATGTCAGAAACAGTCTAACCGTTTCACCTAGGGGAGGACTTATACAATCAAACTGGCTGACTTATTAGACCTGAGCTTTAACTTATACTCCTGTTGCGGAGTTTTCTCTAACAAGGAAGGGGTTGAAATAATGTCTTGTGCGGGACAGTCCTTTAAAACAATGTTCTGGCAATCCTTCGAATCCTGGGAAATGTTCTTGGAAATGTTTTTCGATCCTTTGAAAAGTTTTACATGAGAAAGGTGGACCCACCCCTTCCTGCCTTCCAACTTGACGGCAGTTCGGGTGGTCAAGAGGACCTGACGTGGCTCCTTCCAACGTGGTTCCAGCGGACTTGATCTGTCGAAATTTCTGATCATCACTAGGGAGCCTGGAACGATCTCGTGCGGTGCCACCTCGGTATTGTCTGGAAATGCGGCGGCAACCTGTGAACGACATGAGTTGAGGGCAGACATCAAGGAAGCTAGGTAATCTGTCAGCATATTACATGAAACATCGGTAATACTTCGGGGTCTAGGAGTACCCCACATATTAGGGGGGCGGCCGAAAACGACCTCATACGGGGACAGACCTGATCTGGAATGTGCGACCATACGCATGTAAAACAGAGCGACTGGCAAAGCTACTAACCAGTCCACACCCTTGTCTTTACAGACTTTTGCTATACGGATTTTCAGAGTCTGATTATGCCTTTCGACTAGTCCAGCTGCTTCTGGATGGCGTACACAATGGAACTTCCACTGGTACCCTAACAAAAGGGAAACATGTTTCATGAGTTCGGATGAGAATGGCTGGCCGTTATCAGAATATACGACTCTAGGGAGTCCGTATCTAGGGAAGAATTCACGAACCAACTGCTTGGCAGTGGTCGCGGCTGTGTAATCTGGGACTGGATATGCTTCTGTCCACCTGGACAAAGCACATACAACTACAAGGACATACTTGAAACCTCGACATCGCTCCATTTGAATATAATCCATCTGGAGGACCTCAAAAGGGTGGTCAGGGGGCTGGAAACCACCTTGTTCCACCGGGACACTTTTACCTGGATTAAACTGGCAACATATCATACAGGTACGGACTTTCTGCTTGGCTGCAGCTCGTAAATGCTTATTGAACCAAATGTTCTGGATACTGTCTAACATAGCTTTTTCTCCTAAATGTGCTGGACTATGTGCGGTATTGATAATGACTTGAACCATAGAATCGGGGAGAAACCATGTGGCTCTACCCTTCGTTAACCATCCTTGATCTGTCTGGACCCCTCCTTGTACAGACCATTTCTTGATTTCATCGGGAGTAGCATGTGACTGGATATCTATGACATCTTGAGTAGGGTCCTTAACTGTCATGCATGTAGTCAGATCTGGAATAGGTGTCTGATTAACTGGAATGTCTGGAGTCTGTGCTGTAAGCTTGGCTGTGCGGTCTGCTAAATCATTACCTTGGGAAATAATGTCAGTAACTTTCATATGTGCTTTGCACTTCATGATAGCAATAGATGTCGGTAAATGTATGGCATCTAACAGGGCTTGAATAAGGAGACCATGCTGAATCTTGGTTCCATGAGAAGTCATAAAACCTCTCTCCTGCCAGAGCACTCCGAAGTCGTGTACAACTCCGAATGCGTAACGTGAATCTGTGTAAACATTAACCTTCAGGTTTTTGGCATGTATACAGGCTTGTGTCAGAGCGACTAGCTCTGCTGCTTGAGCGGACAGAGTATCAATACGGTGTGTTTCAATAACTTCAGTGTCAGTAGTCACTGCATACGCGGCGACTAGTTCTCCTGTACTAGTTCTCATACATGAACCATCCACATAAAGTGTCAGGTCAGGATCTGGTAACGGAATATCTGTCAGGTCTTGTCTTGGCTTTGTCGTAATGTTAACTACTTCCACACAATCATGTGTGTCTGGATTTGAACTAACTGATGGTAACAGTGTAGCAGGATTCAGGACGTTGCAGCGTCTAATTACTATGTGTGGCTGGAACAGTGTCAATTCATAACCTGTTAAACGTGCAATTGTCAAGTGCTGAGTTTGTGTTCGGTTTAAAAGAACTTCTACTGAATGTGGGACCTGTACTGTCAGGGAATGTCCTAAAACTATGGAATCACTTTGTCTGATAGCTAGTGCTGTGGCTGCAACTGACTTGAGGCACGCAGGCAACGCCTGGGCGACTGGATCTAATGTGCTCGAAAAATAAGCACAGGGCTTGTATTGACCTGCTTGATCTTGTGTGAGAACAGATAATGCTGTACCTTCCCGTTCAGTAACGAAAAGTGTAAAAGGCTTACTGTAGTTCGGTGTAGCTAGAACTGGAGCTTGACATAGGGCTTTCTTTAACTCGTTGAAACTAAGTGTATGGTCAGATGTCCAAGGGAGGACAGTCGATACGGCTGCCTCCTGTGTCGTTAACTGTATCAGTGGCTTGGCTAGGAATGCATACTGGGGAATCCATTGTCTACAATAAGAAGTAAGGCCGATAAAGGCACGTACCTCCTTCTGGGTTCTGGGCTGGGGAAGACTCGCTATTAACTGGATACGGTCGGGTGTCAACTGCCTACCCCTCTTGGACAGCAAGTGTCCTAAGTATACCACTTGCTGGACACAGAATTGAAGCTTCGAAGGTGACACCTTGTGCCCCATCTCGGCTAGAAAATACAGAACTGTAAGTGATGCACGCTCGCAGTCACGTTCAGAACGGGCTGTGATCAGTAGATCATCGACATACTGGAGCAGGGCAGTGTCAGCTGGCATGTGAATGTTGTCTAGTTGTCTCTTGAGTGCTTGACTGTAAATACTAGGGCTTTCT
This sequence comes from Lissotriton helveticus, assembly GCF_964261635.1. Classification (NCBI taxonomy): domain Eukaryota; kingdom Metazoa; phylum Chordata; class Amphibia; order Caudata; family Salamandridae; genus Lissotriton; species Lissotriton helveticus. The sequence continues at coordinate 1,173,569,801 of NC_136059.1, read as the reverse complement.
GTGAAACCTTGAGGAGCGCGTGTAAACATATAGCTCCTTCCATTTAAACAAAATCCGAAAAGAAACTGGCTGTCTGGATGAATTGGAACACTAAAAAATGCATTCTTGAGGTCAATAACAGTGAAAAACATGGCTTCGGAATCAATGGCTGTTAACAGGGAAGAAATGTCTGGAACAACTGGGTACTGAGGAACAATACATTTATTAAGCTCTCGTAAATCAATCACTAATCGATATACTGGGGGTGCATTTGGATCAGTACGTTTCATGACTGGAATGATCGGAGAATTACATACATTGGAGTCAGTTTCTACAACTACTCCTTGAGCCATGAGCTCGTCAATAATTTTGGATAAGGCTGCTACAGCCTCAGGTGGCAATCTGTACTGCCTGATCCGTGGTAACACTACACCTGGTTTGAGAGTCACACGATAGGGTGTGATTTGCATGTAACCTACATCAGTTGGACCTTGCGCCCATAAATGCTGCGGAACATTAGACAATCTTGAATCAAAATCTCGTAATACATAGTGACCCTTAAAGTCACGTAGGAACAGACGTATTCCCTCTGGGGAACAGCAAATAACTGCACCTAATTCTTTCAATGTCTTAATGCCTAATAGATTTTCTGGACATGACTTAGTAAGTAACAGATCAGTAGTACGGGACAATGGACCTACTTCTAGAGTAACTGGCTTTGATATCTCATTAACTATGGGTTTTCCTGAAAATCCAAGGGAAACATTTCTTGAGCCTGAGAGCGGAGCCCCTGGAACTTCGGCGTGACTAATTGTGGTCCTACTTGCCCCTGTATCGATCAAAAACTTTCTGTCTTTCCCTAATACTTGACTGTGAACATAGGGACCTTCTTGGTCTACAGGTATCTCGATGAGAGGCAAGCCTACCTCCCTCTCTAGGCTGTTTCATGAATATGACTGGTACTCTGGATACTCGGACTGTGCATACTGGTACATCTGCGATGTAACGTGCTGTGTTGCAGCAATAGGCTGCGGTACTGTAACTGTCTGTTGTGCATTCTGTGACTGAGGAGTCTGTGAAACTTGTTCTTGTCTAGGCGGACGTGGTCTTTCTTTAGTCTTACCAGTAGCTATGTTGTGCTTCAGAACTGCACACTCGTTTATAAAATGACCTGGCTGTTTACAATAATTGCAGTTCCCTTTAACGGGAGCCGCAGGATGACTGGCTTGATTCGGACCCCTCTTCTGACTGTCTTGAGGAATAGATTGTGCAACTAGCACTTTCATTTTCGTGTCTTTCATACGTTTTCTTTCGTGTTCTTGCTCTTCTCTAATTCTATTCTGGTGATACTGGAGCATCTGGAGCATCTGGGACGGAGTATTTGCTTGCCAGGTGCTTTCGACTTTCAAAACTCGATTTTTAATTTGTGGACTTGAATTCTCGACTAATTTGGTAACGAAAAGATGAGGGTATGACTCACTACTTGTCTTGAGACCACTGTTAATACTGAAACATTTCTCGAATCTAGAATAAAAATCACTAATATCCTCATCTTGCTTCTGTTTACAGGCTGAGATTGCATCCCAGTCTTCTTTCCTAGTTGTCAATAATCTGGGTAAAACTTGAATCAATAATTCTGGTAATTCTTTACATTTATCTCCAAGACCGGTACCTGGTACTCGTGCCTTGTCTTCAGCTTCTAGAGCTGTCCAATCGATCTTTTTCTCTCCCACCTCCCATTCTTTTTCCTTTAACTTTTCATACACCCCTGCGGGTAGCAGGACCTTTAACATTTTAATGATATCTGGGTAAGTGTATTCTCCCATACGGAGCATGTCTTTTATTTCTCTATGGAACCCTGCTGGATCTTTGTCATGACAGGGGATTAATTTCTTCATTTCAAGAAGTTCCATCTTTGATATCGGAGTGTATACAAACACTCGTTGCATTACGCCACCCGCCCCTTGGCCTGGGTGGACTTCTCGTAGCGGATTCTGTCTGTCTATGTAAAATGGTTTACTTTCTGGGGGTGAGACATGAACAAAATGCGGGTTCAGGAACGTTCTATATTTGTGGCGCTGTTCTAGAATGACACTAATTAAATCGGTACCTGGACCTCTCCATCTGTACTGGAGTAACTCGTTCAGGATATCATGTAACGGGCCTGGATCAGAATGTTGACCCTCATACAGGGTAATGAGGTGCTGGATCATATACATACCCACCAGTCGTTGCTCGGCTGGGGGCAGTTTCAGAAACATTTGTGCCACTATTTCGTCTGGAAAAGTGGTAGAATCAGTAATCCATCGGACTGCTGATCGAGCTAGTTCTTGTTCGTGCATGGTACTTAATTCGCTATAACCGATTCGTGATTTCAGAATGTGATCGGTAGCTTGGAATACTTGTTCTAGAGAGCCTCGTTCTGGTGCTGGATGATGAAAAATAGACTTGGGTTCTAGACGTAAATGGCGATCTGGAAATCTGGATTTTCCTACATACGCTATTCTGGCGGGATTCTCGTCTTCCTCTTCAGGATCAGAGATACTTTCTTTCTCGCTTACTTGTGCTGTTTTACGCTGTTCGTGTAACCTTATTATTTCTTTACGAATTTTCTTGTACATACTTTCCATGGCACTAATGGTCTTGTGCTTACCCTCGGCTATATTATCACTCCACCTTGTTAGGATTCTCATTTCGGCGGGATCTTTAGACGGGTAATCTTGTTCCCTTATTAAACAATTGATCAGGAACTTTAATATCATGAGCTGAATCTCGGCTTTCCTTTGAGACATAATCTCGCCAATACTTTCTGGATCATCCCCTGTACGGATGAAACGATATATTCTGTCTAGATCTTCTTTCATATTTGGTAAGGTGACTAGATACTCGGTCACCCTTCTTACGCGTACGGAATATAAAACCATATTATACTCGCCTGGGACTGTGTCATAGACACATTCGGCAAGGGCTTGTCTGATTTCTGTAACAGACTTATTACTTTTTGGAGTACGCTGTGATGCTTGAGCATGTAATTCGAGTGCTGATAAACGCTTGTGTGGCGGCGGGGTTTGAGGAGGACCTCCTCCTGCGGCCCCTAGACTAGAATCGTCGACTGACATTCTTCGTGCTTGCAGGGTCGGTAATTGTAACGTGGGCTGAACTTGTATGGCAGGCTGACCCGGGGGTACCGTAACAGGTACTCCGGTGTCTGGAGGAACGGGAAGTGCCTGATTTACAGGGACAGGTGGAGCGCGAACTGGATTTGCATATTCTGGAACTGTGTCGTCCAAATAGGACGAAATAAAAATATCAGCTGCGGTCGGTTTGTGACGTAGCTTGGTCGGAACTAATGGTGGCGGGAAATTACTGGGTGCCTCTGGGGTCGCTTTTGGCAAGCCTTCGGCAAGGAGAGGATACATACCCTTAATAAGGGCATGCCTCTGTCTGTCTGACTGTTCGGCTTTGACTTGTTCACCTATCTCGATTAATTCTCTTTCTTGGGCTCGTTCTTGGGATTCTCTACTTAACTCTGACTTTCTGACTTCCTTTTCCGTTCTTCTATGCGCTTCCTTACGCCATAACTCGATGGCATCTTTCTGTGACTGTCTGGCTTTCTTTTTCCATAATGCTTCTTCTACTCGCATGATACATTCGGCATCCCATGTACCCGATACGGGCCATCTATACTTTTCTTCTAACTGTTTGGTATACTCTACCCATAAATCTAGATACAATATGGCGCTTATGCCATGTTTTTGATACATAAAGTGACCTGGACTGTCCCTAGGCGGAACGGGAACTGCTGCTTCCAGCAGACCCTTTCTAGTTTTTAACTGACGTAACTTGGAAAAGAGCGGCATTCTAAACTTGAATCGGAACACAATACAATACACGAAAAACAATAACAATTGGGAAAACAATTCAGGCATACCACGACATTGGAAATACATTAAACAACATTATAAATAACAGTTCGAACAGAATACTACCTGAAAATACTGAAAACAGAAACAGAACAGAATTCTCGAGAACGGAACAGACTAGAGTTGCTGGATGCACTGCTGTAACAGTACGGAACATACCGGTCCCATAAAGGAACACATCAAGACCCGTATCCACCTAGGTGAACACTTCGTTTGTGGGCTTGGGTACCACCAACCCACGGACCAGGAGTCAATTTAGACTGACCCTGTCTAGACACTACCCCAGCAATGGTACTCACCGGGCAGCACGGAACGGAAGGCCTCGGACGGGACTGGACTACGACGGACTTCGGACTTCGGACTTCAGTTACGGGTGGACCTCCGGATACCTCGGACCTTGGACTCTCGGCTTGGGCTCTGGTCGGGACTCGCCGCGTTCCTCCACCGTCTCGTTCGGATGCTGGACCGCCTCCTCCGTCTCCTCCGTGGGCCTGAGGGGTACTTGAGCAGAAATATCTGCCACTGCGCAGAAAGAGTTCCGTCACGACTGCAGAGGGTCAGGGGGTCGGCGTGGCTTCACCGACGCGTGGGGAAAGGGCAAGTCCCTATTCGGGCGCCATTATGTGGTAAATAAATAAATAATACCCTATTTTTGACTAGACTTATAGCATAACAGATAGCTCAATAAATAAGAGTCAAGATTCGAGGTAGTAGGAGTTTCTGCAGGTTTATTACAGCATAAGGACAGGATCAGGTCAACCTGCATAGGAATAGGACAATAAGGCAATAGGACAATAGGACAAGGCCCGGCAGCTGCCGGGGCTGGGTCTGGGATGAGCGCGCTAACATTTAATAACAAAACATTGACTTATATACATAGCGCAAACACATAGCAGTACATTGCAGTAGGCGTAACAGTAGGTGGAGTAGAAGGCGTGACGCGTAGCAGTCGCGAGAGATAACAGTAATAAGAGGTGTAACGGGGAGTTTACTTAGACATGTGATGCAAAACGTAACAGAATATGTCATGAATGGGCGGACACATAGGAGGGGGCTACCTAAGGAGCAGGGACCTCTAACCTAATGGTGCGCGAAAACTGGCAATGACGTGTTACTAGGAGAAGCTGGGGGCTACGAACTCTGTGCTAGGAGCAGAGACTAGAGTCTGGAGGGTCGGAGCGACATGTACCTAAACCCTATCTGGTATCTAATGTTTAGGGAACATGTTGATATAAACTAGAAGTCATGAGGGGAAAAGCTAACTTGATTCTAAGACTGGACCATGCATTATTCTACATGTAGTGCGTGAAGAATATAAAATGACCATTAAATACAGTATTTCTCTAACGTGGAGACGAGAAGGCTAGACAATGACGGAAACTATTGATGCAGTTCAGTAGCTTAGGAATGCAGAGGAGGAGGACTGAACTGATAGCAGGAACTATAACATACTTTTGGCAGACTCAGAGGCAGAGCCGGGGTGCACCGGGCACTGCGAGGCAGGAAGTAAGTGAAGGGTCGAGGATACAGGTGGGGGCTGTATCGCTCCTCAGCGAGGCTTTCAGGAGACAGGAGCTGAATCTGTGGTCCGGGCCCTTTTGAGGCCTGGAAACGGGGACTTTATAATTGAATAACGTGCACACTGAGAAACGTGGCAACATTACTTACATAGGCCTGATATTCGTAGTATTCACGAGGACTGGAAACTAACATACTAGAGGTGGACACAACTGTAATTGCGTCTTTAATCAGAAATGGGGAATAACATATGCATATTGATCATGCACACATAACACATGATGGATGAGGCGTAGGGACACAGAACATGGCAAAATTTACTTTTCCACATTAGAACTGTGCCCTTGAAAGCGCTGGCCTGCAGGAGACTGCCTTGTGTCCCCAAAGCGCCATGACCAAGACTGCCCTGCTGTGAGTGTTTTAAGCGCTGTATTGCCCTGGGAACTGTTGCTGGCGCAAGCGCTGTGAGCGCTGCTGTGTACTCTAAGCACTAGAACCCTAAAGTGCTGCGCCGTGAAGACGCTGTTGCCCTGCGAAGCGCTGCACTGCTGGAAGTGTTACTGCCTGAACTGCTGGTTCCTAAGCGCTGTATTAGGAGGACTGTGCCCCCAAGCGCTGTGCGGCAGAAGCGCTGCTTGGCCTGAAGGAACTGTTTTATTGGGAAGAACTGTCTTATGCCAGGACTGCTGTCTCTTACAGCGCTGAGTCTACAAAGCTCTGTTTAGCCCCCTGCAGTGGCCGGTGTCCTTGATACTGTTTTCTTTTGGTGCTAAAGTTAACCCCTGGCTAGGGGAGTGTTCTTCGCAGCCTGTCCTTGAGCAGGAATTGTGGTTGATGCTGACCAGGTGCATAGCAAAGGTTGTCTCTGGCGCACGGACCTAGGAAATGTTACAGTCACTGAGTCTACTGCATACCTGGGTAGTTTATGCCTCTTACATTTTTAGGCCTATGGTGTACTTACCTGCATGAGGTTAAGCCCCAGGTGTTTAGGCCATGTTTATACACACAGTGTAACTGGCCTAATGAGTTCAGCGCCGGGAAACCCACGGGTAGCTGAGCGCTTAAGAAATGTAATAATAAATAAATAAATAAATAAATGATGTGCCTTCCTGCCTAATGTTTTATTTCATGCTGACATGCCCAATGGCTGATGCCTAGTGTTTCTTCCCCTCACAGTGATATTGCTGATGTTCTATGCCATTTTTATGTCCAGTGTTCCCGGCCTCATGATTTGGGTCTATGGCATGTTGAGGGTTGATGTTGACGCTAGGTGTCGCATGTTTCTTTTGCAGGAGGTGCTAATGCCAGGCCGGCTGTGTTTATGCCTAATGTTTCCTTGTATGCTAAAAGCCTACTACTAAGGTGGTGCTGAGGATTAAGGCCTGTGTTTGCCCTGCAATATTGACCCTATGTTTTATCCATCGGCTAACATTCTTTTTATTTCAGCTGGACACTAATGGACTTACTTATCTTTTATTATTTTTCCCATTTTCCTTGTAAATAATCCCCCTGACATCCATTGCCCTGGCGCCCATTGGCGCCCTTTTGTGATTACTGGGCTTTACTGTGTTTTACCATTGCAGGTTGGAGACAATACATGAGTTATTCTTTTACTTCCAACCCCGTGTCGTGTCTCTTTTGTAGTGTGCCTGGTGTGTCGTCTGTGGGTACTGCGTGGATGCTTCACACATGTCCCCAGGAGTTTGACCTGCCCGCTCTGCTCCATGCTACCCCCCGTAGAATTGGTAACCCCATTTCTGACAGTCTCGATGGGGGCCATTGTTGTTCAATTCACGTGCTGTGTCCCTAGATTTCCTTGACAATGACATTCAAGTGCCTTGCTTCTTTGATACTGTTTTTCTTTAAGTGCTGGGGGGACAGGGTTGGGGGTGGGGATTGTTGGCTCTTTGAGCTGCTGTTATAGTTGCATCCTTCTCCACTATGAAGACACTTTATCTTAAAAATGCTTGTGCTATTTCATGCTATTAAGTCCCTGATGGCTCCCTATGGGAGCATTTGGATTGTAGCTGCAAGCTTTCAATGAAAAAAATTAAAAAGAACACTGGAAGGAGGTTAAAAGCACAAAAAATTGCAAAAATAGTCTATGTCCCAATAAAATGCCACAACTGTGCAGAAAATGTTGTTTGTCTAATAAAAGTCTGCCTGTCCCTGAATGCTGGGAAGATGGTGATGTCAGCACAACAAACACTTTGTTGATACCACTTTCAGGGGAATACAAGCACTTTTTTCTGCAGAAATGTTTCTCATTTGTTCCTCACAAAACCCAAATTTTAGCTGTATTTTGGCTAATATCTGTGTCGCTTTCATAAGACCACACAACCCATGGGTACCACCTGATGTTGGAAGAAAAGGATGCAAATTTAGAATGGATACCTTGTGTGGACAAAATGTTAAAGAGGTCTAAGCGCAACCTAATAGCTCACAATAAAGGCTTAGCATGGGGGGGAGGGGATGAAGCCTAGCAGTGAAAAGGTTAAAGTGTACAGAAAAGTGATGGATGTAATGCTTGAATTAATCTCATCCTGATCCATCATTATTTTCCATACCATGCCACCTCAGTTTGGGCCCAGTCAAAATCAAATCAGTCTTGACCCAAGACCGGTTTCACCCTAGTAGGTTCATCAGACAGGTATAGCTTGGTTCCTGTGGCACACTGTAAGTTCAGACGTGGGTTCTGTGACACTGTGACACTGGAACAAAGCTAAAGTGGATTGGAAAGCTTGTGGGCCTTCCCTTATTAAAGAACAGTGACATTTTCTGCATTTTCCTTAAGGGAAATACTGCTTCAGTTGTTTGTTGTAATTTCCCTCACACCAGGATTCTCAACTCATCTTCCACCCTCTGCAGATTCTGTGTCTGTGACATCATCAGCATTGCCAGGTAGCAAAAATGGAAACATAACAAGCAGATGGTTGCTGATAGTGTCATAAGGGCTTCATTAGTGCTGCCTAGGACACCGAGGCTGAGAGTTCTAGATCTCAGGCGCAGTGGTCACTTTCCTTGGAGACTTGGAAGGAGGAGGTTGAAGCTGTGTTAGCTCAGGAGAAGTGTAATTTCTTTAAACATTGACATTTATTAGTGAGCTTGACTACTTCTACCACTGGTAGGTTAATTTATGTATTAGATTGCTTGACTGAGGGTCTTTTTTCAGTATGGTGGATGGGATACTCAGTCAAAATGTGACCTATACTTCTTCCTCCATATTACAAGTGCCTTAGACGATAATACACTTGGAATACGATGGATGGGATATCTGTTATGTTTTGAATCTAAATCATTATGTTAATATTTAACTTTAATGTAATTCAGACATTGTTCTACCTCTAAAGGCCCATGCATTTTCAGAATCCATGCACACTTGCACAAACACACACACATGCAGGGGACAAAAGACGAGACCTTACGTTAAAGTTAAGGGACTAGGGATTATGCATTAGGGGAATAGATGTGAGGCTATGGGGATTATATATTTGTGGTTTTAGATTAAGGGTATAATAGTTAAGGTGTTGGGTACATGTTTAAGTGTTATGGCTTTGGGGTTTAGTGTTAAGGAGTTAAAGGGTTAGGGGTTAGGGTTATTATCGGTTTTAATATTGTTTCATATACGGTATAGGTATGACACTTTTGGGTGTATGGTTAATGGGTTAAGGGAATAGAGTTTATTTTTTGACAATCAATTTTATTGAGTTTTGAATGTAACAACAAACAGCAACCATTCAGAGCTACATTATACACTGTCAGAATAGGGAAAACACATCACAGTGACATCAAGGCTACAAAAGTAAAACTAATAATGACATATCCATGTGTACCTGAAGAGCAGACCACTTCTTATCAGTCTTATATTACTCCAACCCATTTGCCCCACATGCGGAGAAATTTCTGAGGGCATCCCCTGGGGACATAAAGAGACAGCTCCTGCGCAGCACACCAGTCCACCCCTGTGAGACAGCGCCCTACAGTGAGTGCGGTAGTGTCCAGCCAATGAGCAGCAATGTCCCTTTTGGCGACCACCACTGTATTAAGGAAGAGCATCTCAGCCCTGGATCCATCCAATCCGTCGGTGATGCCCAGCAGAACACGTATGGGATCAAGAGGGGGGAATAGAGTTTAACAAATTGGAGTATAAGTTACAGGGACAAGGGTATGGCTTAAGTATTTAGGGGAATCTTTTTTGAGGTTTCGAGGAAGAGAGTTAAGGGTGTGGGTTACAGAATAAAAGAAACTCTGCTATTACATGTCTTTATTAATACAGATGGATGGGCCATATTATCAAGGAACGGCATTAAAATTATCGTCGCTTTAGCGGCAGGAAACTGCCGCTAAAGTGGCGATAATGGGCTTGATAATATGCCCTTGAGAATTCCAATAGAAACCCATGTTCTGGTGTTAACAAGGGCTTCTATTGGAATTCTCTACGGCATATTAGCAAGCCCATTACCACTGTTTTAGAGGTAGTTTCCTGCCGCTAAAGCAGCGATAATTTTAATGCCAATTCTTGATAATATGCCCCGAAATGTTTTAGATATAAGGTACACTAATGAGTGTCTTGTGAATTTAAAGCCCATCTGTATGAAAAATATGCAGTTTCCCTTTTCACAATAACATTGCACGCAATCCATTTCAATGGAACACACATGACTTTCCTGGTAATTTAGTTACAAGTGTTGCAAAATATCTGGAAGTATTTCTCAGTAAATGGTGTGAATTATCAAGGTACATAAGAGCAACACACACACTCTTGATTATGTTGTTTTATTGTTATATTTAATAGGTTATACAACAAACATTTACATCTCTCTGATCCTCTCCTTTTTTAGGTTTCAAATAAGTACCAACTTATATTGGTGCACCTTGTACCATTTTAGATGATTTCTTGCTTTGTAAAAGGTTATGATTTATGTTTTCCTTTTTAATTTTCTTTTATGATTGATTTAGGTTTAAAACTTCTAGAAATATGGTAATTGAGTGTGAAGTGTTTTAAGTGTTAGGGGCTGAAGTCTGTAAATGTTACGCCTTACCTAATTTGTGAAATTCTTTCATCGTCAACATTTCCTTATTGGTTCAGAGTTGATTTTCTGAATGAATTTTATTTGGGTGATTTATTGTCCTCATAATTCTACAGACATCTCTATTTTTGCTTTGCTATTGCTCACATTTAGATTTTCTAGTACGTTTTGTTTTTTACTGCTCTTCTGGGTTAGAGTTGATGCTATTAAACTCTGCTGGTCATTCTGTCTTTTCATGTGACTCTTGTGTTTGAGGGCTGTCAGGTTGCACATCCGTGCTATGAACCTGGGTAGTGGTACAGTGCAAGATGAAAACATACAGGGTTTGGTAAAAGGAAGAAGGATTACTTGTCTTCTGTTCAAACACTATTCACCATCTAGAGATATCTAATTTATGTCTACATTTGGGCTGGGCTTGTAGACCTATCAAATACTAAAAAGAATAAATGCTTATGAGTTGTATTTGCATCTAATCAATGTCAGTGGTGATGGTTTCATATCTGTTGGTCAGCCTTACAACCTACCAAAATATTACTAGTCAGTGAGCTGGTAATATGTACTTTAGATGTTTGAAGCAAAAACAGAATGAGGTGGTGTTCAACCTTGCACCTTATGCAAGGTCAGCCTAGATTTGTTCCTTCAATCGCTGAACCCGCTTTTGTTGGCTTTTATGCCTCTGCGCACTTTGCACCTGCTAATAAGTGGTAAAGAAATTGTGGTCTCCCTCACAAACAGCGGAAAGTTGGCCTACTTCTGAGTTGTTACATTTACTTTGCTTGTAAGTTCCTAGTATATGGTACTAAATATACCTAGGGCCTGGAAATTAAATGTTACTAGTGGGTTGCTGCATGCATTGTGCTCTCCTCACCCACTAAAGTAGCACAGCAAAACGTGTTTCAGGCCTGCCACTGAAATCTGTAGTAACCTGTGAAACTGCCATTTCAACCAGTCATTACAAACCTTTTGCTAGGCCTAAACCTTCCTGTTTAATACTTATAATTCATCTCTAATATATAGGGCAGGGTGCATTGTATTTAAAACGTAGGACATGTTTATTTCAGTTTTACATGCCCTGACAATGAAAAACTCCTAAAGGCAGTTTTCAATGTTGTAAAGCTAAGTCCCACATAGACTAACACCGGGTTACCTTGCTACGCTTTAGAAGTCATAACTTCAATTTGGAACCAGATCAAGGGACACTGTTTCCATTCAAACAAATTGTAATTTGTAATCCTCTTTAATCATAAAGCCGGATTTTAAGTTGCAATTCTGAAAAACCCAATTTTACAAAGTGTGTATTTTTCTGCATAAACCAAATGTGCATTTCTGCCAAGATCCAGGATAACATGACTCTGGATGTATCTCCCATTGTGTTTTGTGTATTACTTCCAGATGTGAGGACTAAAGGGCCTTGGGTGTGGGGCTGGTTGTTCACCTCCTGACTGGGATGTCCTGGAAGGTTGTGTTTAGCCTTCCTGAACTTCAAAGCACAGCCTTGGGACTTGCCCAGCCCTTCCCGACTTCTAAGGGGTGCCTGCTGTGCCACTGACACATGCATCTCACAAATATGCCTGTCAACCCTTTGTTACCCTACACATTTTGGAGCCAAACATAGGTAAGCGGCAAGTTTAGACAGACGGGCCATCCCTCCCGCATAGGCTGGCACTGAGGATAAAAGTGGCACCTTCAAAACCTTTTATCAGAACACTGCTGGTCCTGTGATAGATTCAGGAAATGGATTGCCCTGTTATCTGAAGAATGAAGATTGGACCTGCTTGACTTGAGCTCAGGCTCCACATAAGTGCTTCAAAGTTTCAGTTGACTAACCTCCTGTTAGAGCTACAGGGAAAAATCAAGTTTCCAGAGGTCTCCCTGTAACTGTCAAGCCGACCAGCACCAACTGGACCTGCATGGACCGGCATAAGTCCTGTTGCTGGCCTCTGCTGAAGTGAGCGCTGATCCCCCAGTCAAGGTCGTGACCCTTGACTGGCATCAGAGTGTTCTCTTCCTGCCCGACAACCACAATTCCTGAGTCCCTGATGAAGATTCTAAGGTTTTTGGTCCCTGTGCGACTACAAATGGACTCCTCATGTCGCCTGACAACCATCTGCGATACCCGCTGATGTGAATATCCTGTGACAACCTGCTCTTTGCGTCCTCTACAAGAACCAGCATCAGCAGCAGTAGACTGTGACCCCTGCTAACATGAAGCTCTAGCAATGTAAAAAGATTTGAGATTTTTCTTGTGCACTTTAGTACTTTATTTGTTTAAGTACTATACACATTACCACTAAGTAAACCGTTAGTGCTTTTGTGTTAAGGTACTAGAGGGTAAACACAGGCTTACTTAGTGACTTTTGTAGTTCACCCAGACAAGGAATGAGTTTATTATTTGATTGGTGCTTCTACTCCTCTCAACTAAGAACCCAGTTTCTTATACTTTGTCTGCTTAATTAGAAAGTTTATAATCGAAGACAAAAGAGAGTAATCTGTGAATGCATGGATAGTCTCTCAGGTGCAAGGTATTCTTTTAAATGAGCCCGGTCAGAATGGCCTGGAATGGATTTATCAATTTACAACAGTGTTCACTTTCCTTGGATACTTGGAGAGAGAACGTTCAAGCTGTGTTAGCTTGAGAAAAACTGTGATTTATTTCAATATGGATACTGTGAGTCTGAACTAAAAGTGAGTAAGATAAGCCCTTTGACTTATTACTTCACATGCAGTGTAACTTAATTAGAAGAGAAATGGAAAAATGTCCCCTCCAACTGTATATGGCTTTTGGCATTTAGATTCTTATGAGGGTTTTTACTATAAGCAGCATGACTAAAACATGTAAAATCCACATCACACATCAAAATTGGTTGGACTAACCACATCATCTTTGAAAAAATTACATCACTCATAATGCAGGATGAATACAGATAAATATATAAATATTCAAATTAAATGTTATGAAGTCATAGCAGCAATTTATAATACTCTGAACAACGCGTCCCTCGTCCTCTGAAGGATCAGCGCACTGCAAATGTGTGAACTACATATATGAATGATGAGTGTACCACCACCTCTTTCTGTGAGCTGTGATCATCTGAGAAATCAGTGCTTGCTCGCAGTGTGCCATTCGCCCTGCTGACTGTGCTACAAGAGCCTTTGTGAATTGTGACGCTTTAACAAATTGTACTTGAGATCTACTCTCACTATGTGGATAAAGGCTGCCTTAGCACCTCAGCAAATCATGGTCTTTACAACCCACTCAAAGTACTTGCTTCCTGCCAGTCCTCACTACACTACGCAAATACCCTCCCTAAATCACAAACCCTATCTCTCACAACCTACCCATACCGACTTTGCAATAAACCTCTGCCATGGACTTTCATCTCTCCTAGCAGTTAAACTTCCAACAAACATTGACCTACAAAGAAAACCAACCTATCTCCCTCTTCACTTTATTGTGCCCATGTAATAAAAGGTGCCCATGTAAAATTACTCCGAATTGTATTAATAGTATTCAACACTCCTTTTGCATTTGAGATGTCATCAGTGATGTCACTGACCATGTCATGAATGATGTAATATGTGATATCATCAGCAGTGGATTGCGGGTGCGCGAAATATAGTTAGTACAACTAACTATATAGGAGCAATTTCAATGGTTTTGTATGAGTGAAATGTCCAGCTAACTATAACACCCCTAAAACTTATAGTTTTTTGAGTGAATTTTAAAGGTTTTTTAAATGCTAGTTCCTCACTATATAAGGCCTGAAACCTATGGTTTTTTCAGTGAATTTCAAAGGTTTTTTAAATGCTAATTCCTAACTATATAAGGCCTGAAACCTAAGTTTTTTTCAGTGAATTTGCAAGGTTTTTTAAATGCTAATTCCTAACTATATAAGGCCTGAAACCTATGTTTTTTTCAGTGAATTTCAAAGTTTTTTTTTAATGCGAATTCCTAACTATATAAGAACTGAAAGCCCACCAGGAATCTCCAGTATGCGCCAGGGGACTGCATTGCAGAGAGGTGTAATGAAGCCACGCCCCTTTTTACACCTTTCTGCAACGCAGCCCCCCGTGCATGTTTGAAGAGGGGGAACTAATTCCCCTTGCATACTGGGGGCCCCTGGGGGCCAACTAGCCCACCTGGAACCTCCAGTATGCGCCAGGGGGCTGCATTGCAGAGGTGTAATGAGGCTATGCCCCTTGTTACACCTCTCTGCATCACAGCCCCCTGCCGTGTTTGCAGAGGGGAAACTAATTCACTTGCATACTGGGGGTCCCTGGGGGCCAACTAGCCCACCAGGAGCCTCCAGTATGCGCCAGGGGGCTGCATTGCAGAGAGGCCACACCCTTTTTTACACCTCTATGCAACGCAGCCCCCGTGCATGTTTGAAGAGGGGGAACTAATTCCCCTTGCATACTAGGGGTCCCTGGGGGCCAACTAGCCCACCTGGAACCTCCAGTATGCGCCAGGGGGCTGCATTGCACAGAGGTGTAATGAGGCAATGCCCCTTTTTACACCTCTCTGGAACGCAGGACACTGGCGCGTTTGCGGAGGGGGGACTAATTCCCCTTACATACTGGGGGTCCCTGGGTCATATCTGCCCAAACGTCGATATTCCGAACGATTGAAAATGACTTTTCTTGAGAAACATTTAGATTTGGATTATCATGTCCTATTCTTTGGAATTTTTGAAAGACTGACTTTGAGGATACTATAAATTACTCAAGTCTGTCTGAATTGTGTGGGTAAAATTGATACCTAGTCACTTTGAATAAGAATGTACTTACGTCTCGTCTAACATTTGGAAGAAATATCTAGTTATATGACAACAGGATACCGACATAACTTGAAGGAAATCACAACGCCCTGAAGAAGTTCTGTTGTACAGAACGAAACATGTCGGCTGGCTGTGGTACATAAACTTAAGGAAAATAAAAGCATTTGAATATACACCAAGATTTAGCGCTTCAATAAGGACTCTAAGTGATATGATTTGATTGGACTTATTGTGCAAGTGGTGCTGTGCCAAACTTTGGAATATTCTCCACTATTCTCTACTACTTACTCTCTACTACTCCACTACTCTCTAATACTCACTCTCTACTACTCATTCTCTACTACTCTACTACTCTCTACTACTCTCTCTCTACTACTCACTCCCTACTACTCACTATCTACTACTCTCTACCTCTACTACTCACTCTCTACTACTCTCTACTACTCACTCTCTACTACTCTCTCTACTACTCACTCTTTACTACTCACTCTCTACTACTCACTCTCTACTTCTCACTCTCTACTACTCTACTACTCACTCTCTACTACTCTCTCTCTCTCTACTACTCTCTACTACTCACTCTCTACTACTCACTCTACTACTCACTTTCTACTACTCTCTACTACTTACTCTCTACTACTCTCTCTACTACTCTCCACTACTCACTCTACTACTCACTCTCTACTACTCTCTACTATTCTCTCTCTCTGCTACTCACTCTCTACTACTCTCTACTACTCACTCTCTACTACTCACTCTCTACCACTCACTCTTTACTACTCTCTACTACTCACTCTCTACTGCTCTCTACTACTCACTCTACTACTTACTCTCTACTACTCTCTACCACTCACTCTCTACTACTCACACTCTACTACTCTCTACTACTCGCTCTACTATTCACTCTCTTACTCTCTACTACTCACTCTCTGCTACTCTCTCTACTGCTCTCTACTACTCTCTACTACTCACTCTCTACTCTCTATTACTCACTCTCTACTTTCTACCTCTCCACCTCTCTCTACTTCTCTCTCTACTAGTCTCTACCACTCTACCTCTACACCTCTACCTCTCTACCTCTCTCTACACGCACACCTATCCACATATATATATGCATATATATGCATATGCATTTATATATATGTATGTGTATATATATATATATATATATATATATATATATATACATATATAAACATATATAATCTGCATATCTATATAAATACAAATATAAATGCATGCATACATTTTCATATATGCATACATATACATGTTATTTACATGAAAGTTTTAAAAACACTAATAAAAGCAAAGCTAAAAAGCCACCTCATTACAAACAGAATGGCTTTAACTTAAACGAGGGCGAGATCTATTGCATTTTTAATGCTTGTTTACTTTGGTTCTGTCAAGAAGGCATTCAGATGTGTCACACATTTGCCATGAATTCTGATTGTTAGCACTCTAGTTGATCATTAGGGAAGTCAGCTGCTGGTATTCAAAGGGCATGTTTCAGTCTGCATGTCAGAATTTTTTTAATGAAATAGAAGAGGATTTGAAGTCACTCAAAATGTGCCCTAATTTTTCTTTTTGAAGCACTAATCATACTTTCTATGGCAAAATGAACCCCCTCATTTTGTTCCTTTTTAAATTAAATGTTTTCAGACTTACCACTTCATTCCAATCAAGATGGCTTCTGGCGTGCCATACTTTTGTCATAAGTAAGACTGTTAGCGCTCTAGTTGTTCTTTAGAACACTCTGGGACATTCTGTCATTGGGCTATACTTGGGCTACATCTGGGTGATATTTGGGTTACATTTGG
Organism: Lissotriton helveticus; assembly: GCF_964261635.1. Lineage (NCBI taxonomy): Eukaryota > Metazoa > Chordata > Amphibia > Caudata > Salamandridae > Lissotriton > Lissotriton helveticus. The sequence goes on along the minus strand of NC_136059.1, from coordinate 1,173,552,753 downwards.
GCTCTTTTGTCTCTGGTGGCCATCTTGGGAGACTGCATGTCAGAATGTTTTAATGAAATAGAAGAGGATTTGAGAAGTCACTCAAAATGTGCCCTAATTTTTCTTCTGCAGCACTAATCATACTTTCTATGGCAAAATATACCCCCTCATTTTGTTCCTTTTTAAATTAAATGTTTTAAGAGTTACCACTTTATTGCAATCAAGATGGCTTCAGGTGTGCCATACCTTTGTAATAAGTAGGACTGTTAGCGCTCTAGTTGTTCTTTAGAACACTCTAGGACATTCTGTCAGTGGGCTATCCTTGGGCTACATCTGGGTGATATTTGGGTTACATTTGGGCTCTTTTGTCTCTGGTGGCCATCTTGGGAGACTGCATGTCAGAATGTTTTAATGAAATAGAAGAGGATTTGAGAAGTCACTCAAAATGTGCCCTAATTTTTCTTTCTGAAGCACTAATCATACTTTCTATGGCAAAATGAACCCCCTCATTTTGTTCCTTTTTAAATTAAATGTTTTCAGACTTACCACTTCATTCCAATCAATATGGCTTCAGGTGTGCCATACTTTTGTAATAAGTAGGACTGTTAGTGCTCTAGTTGTTCTTTAGAACACTCTAGGAGGCTGCAGTAGAATACAAAGGAATCAACTGACAGTCTCTGTCCTTGTTGGATGTACATGTTTTACTGAGAATGTCAGACTTCATTATCACATGACTGAGAAAGATAATCTGAATTTACAGAAAATATGCTTTCAGTTTAGCTTCTAGATCCCTTCCAAACCACTGTGGGAAAAGCATGAGATAATAGTTTTCTTTCAAACATGATTCATGATATCCCAGCAGAAGGCTTTTTGCCACGTGGTAAAATCACCTTAGAACACACCACAATTGCTAAAATGAGTATGGTACCATCAACAAATGATGTATAATGTAACTAAAGTCCTAAAACCCTCTATTAACTACAATGTTTTTTAATGAGGTGCTATCATGAATATTGGTCCCAAGATGGCTGCCAACACTTCTTGGATGAAGTGCTGACAGCCAATCAGATCTCGCGATGAGATGTGTGGTTAGGCTCGGCCCAGATATATATGTGTTTTTGAAGTTAATTTTCATAAAAACCACTGGAGCAATTTTCACCAAATATAGCAAAGGCGCACTTCTGCGTACCAGTCCCTACAATTTTGCCAAGTTTGGTGTAATTCCGTTCAGCGGTTCGGGCTGTAGACTTGTCAGAACGTCCTATGGAAATTAACATGGAGAAAACACGTTTTGGGACCCCCTTTTTTCTCAGCACCCACTTCACGAATCCCCCCGAAACTCTCAGGGAAGGAGCGCAGCGGAGCTGGCCAACATTTTGGGAAATTACACGCAAATTCCTCAACCGGCGCCAAAGTTATTCCCAATAGAATGTTGCGGATTTCCTATGGTAGCTAGGTCCTAACTATATATACCTACTGGCTATCGCCAGTAGGTAATATATATATATTTACAAAAAACACCAAACTTACAGGGACATTATAGTTAGGCTCAGGTGTCACTCATACAAAACCACTGACCTGTAACTGTTATAGTTAGTGAGCTAACTATACAACAATAACTCACACCCCACAATCCCCTGCTTATGACCTCACATATTACATCACTCATGACATGGTCAGGGACATCACTGATGACATTTCAAATGACATCACTGATGACATCATCCAGTGACTGTGAGCTTTTTTAAAGGTTTTTGATGGTTTAAATATATATACCAGGTGTATTGGTGCATCGGTGGGTGTGTGAGTACCTGTTTGGATGATTCAGTAGGTGTGTGACTGACTGTATAAGTGAGTGATTAGGTGTCTCAGTGAATGTTTGGGTGAGTAAATGGTTGTGTGAATGTCTGTATCAGTCAGTCAGTTGGTGTCTAAGTGGCTGTATGGTTGTGTGATTTTCTCTCACTTAGAGGCAATGTCCAAAGTATTTGCACAAAACTTCAAACAGTAAATCAGTGAAAATGCCACACAAAACGATTCTACACCAGGTAAGAAAATAGAGCTTCATTAAATAAATATACAATACCAAAACAACCAACATCCAATAAGTAGAACTTGAGACATTGAATTTTAAGGTTTTTTGTTAAACTAGTGCCTAAAAGCACTATTTGGGATATCTGGTAGCGCTGGATGGGACAAAGTCAAAAGTTCAGGCCAACAGCGATAGAACGTGCGCCGGCTACAGGGACCCAGTTAGGCCACTGAGCCAAAGAACCATAATCCTGGATGGCCCATCAAGTCACACTTAATGTCCCATTGTTGGTGGCTGTCTAGGGGAGATACACAAGCCCCAACTGTCACCTACCCCAGACGTGTGATCAGAGACAAACAGCAAGTAGCAAATGGCTAAAGTAAGAAAAAGCTATCTTTCTAAAAGTTGCATTTTCAGAATTGCAAAACCTGACTTCACCATAAGTTTGTATTTTAAATTGTGATTCCAGAGACCCCAAACACAAAATGTCTACCTCTTCACAATTAGAAATTGCACTTATAAAATGTAATCAGATAATCTCAATGTTCCTATCGGAGACATAGGCCCTGCTGTAGTAAAAAAAGGATTTAAGGGGTTTTCACTAAAAGGATATGCAAAACTTAAAACTACATGTCCTGCCTTTTAAATAAATTCCCCCCTGCCCTCTGTATAGTCCAGGGCCTACCATAGGGTTGATTTATATGAATAAAAATGGAAGATTCGTTCCTAACGAAAGGTTTTATTTGCCAAGTCGACATGGCAGTGTGAACAGCACACACAGGCCCTGCAATTGAAGAACTGAGACATGGTTAAAGGGCTACTTCAGTAGGTGGCACAACCAGTGCTGGAGGCCCACTGATAGTCTTTCATTTTCAGGTCCTGGGTACAGGTACTAACATGTTTCTAGGGACTTATAAGTAGATTAAATATGCAAGTTGGGAACGAACCAATGTTATCATGTTTATGGGAGCGAAAACAAGCACTTCAACACTGATTAGCAGTGGTAAGGTGCACAGAGTCCTAATACCAGCAAAAGCAAGGTCAGTAAAAGTGGATGAAGAAGGAAAAAAGTTGGGGGAAGACCGCCACAAGGCTGCCAGATCTAGCAATATATATGTATACACACACACACACACACACACACATGCACAGGGGCAAGGGCTGTCCTCTACTCACACAATACCAATTTCACCCACACATTCTGCTGACCGGAGGAGTGCATTGCTCCCCTATGCCCCTTATGCCCACTATAACCCCTCCAGTAGACCTTCCCCTTCCTCATTTTGATTTGTCTGCATAACTACTCTGGTCACTTATAAATTAGTTGATTCGGTGATTTAAAATGCTTTTTGAATGGTCTACGTGCCATCTGAAACTGTGCTTACCCTCTATGGCCTTCGATACTTATACTTTTAACTTACAGCTTGAAATGCAACCAAAAACATGTTTTAACAATGATGCTGCAGTACAGCACTAATAGATGTACATCTTTGAATTTATATTCATCTTTAATATACACATCAATGACATGTCAAAAGCACATAGAATAGTGGTGTCACAAGGCAGGTGCTGCTTTAGGGCATTGTTTTCATTAGCACAATTGAGCTGATTCCATGTAACATAAAGCACTATGAATAAATAAAAAAAAGTTGTAAAGGTTTCACAGTGTCAACCTGTTTCATCCCAAATCTAGGCAATTTTTTAGTAGTCACTTATAGAAAGTGGTTGTTACTTGGTGAAAATGTGCATTCCCACAGATTCTGATAGAGGCTAATTCTGGGATGTGTTTTAGGGATAAGATGCAATAAAGTCTTTAGTACAGAACATAACAGTATAAATGTGTAAGAAATGGGGGTACCCAAATCTCCAAGGGGGTAGCACGGAACCAAGCGGGCAGGCCAAACTTCGGAGGACATGTGAAGCACTCACGCAGTACTCACAGACGACACACCAGGCACACCACAAAAGAGGCAGGACACCAGCTGGAGTTGGAAAATTAGTAAGTAGTTTAGTATATTTCCAACCTGCAAGGCAAAAATGCATCAACAGTGGTGTCACAACAAGGCGCCAATTGGCGCCAGAGCCAAGTGTATCAAGGGGGGAATTATTTACATGGGAAGTAAGGGCTGAGTCTGTAAGTCCATCGGAAATATAAAAATGTGACTAAATTAACATTGAGCCTGGGGCCAATATGGCGGGGCCAACTCAGGCTCTCATCCTTAGTGGTAGGCTGTAACGCAAAATATCATCAGCATGAGTACACACCATGCACTATAACTCCAGCCCAACCTCTGTAAAATAAAACATCAGGGCATCATAGTAAATCCCAACATACAGGAACACCTGCAATAAATCAGCATAGGGGTATCAAACATTAGGCGGAAGCATTATTATGCATTGGCATCAGTAACCTCATAACTCCAACACGACCCCTCAGGGGCCTGGTATTACACGTCAGGCCAACCTGTAGACCAACATTAGGTAGAACCCCCAGTACTAACATCAGGTAGGGGCCCTACTTCTGAACCAGGAACACCTGTAAGAAAACAGCAAGGCTTCCTCCACCATAAACTAGGGGAATCAGCCATCAGGCGGAGCAGGCCTAAATCAATGGAACCTCAGGCAACAGATAAAAATGTACATTACATTGGGCATATCACCTGTCTCTGCGTATCAAGCCTTGGCATGAGCAGGTAACTTTCAGCAGGCACTCATTGGCACCCCTATACTTCTAGGCTCCCTTAGACATTTCCTTCCTCAGGCTTCCTTAATAACTGGGGACCTCAGGGCCATCCATACAGTAGGAACTCATATTTGCAATGAGGGGGAATGAGGCTCTCTACCCCAAAATACTCAATAAGGGCAACCGGCTCGCTCCCTTGTTGCCTGGTAGGACAGTTAGGTGCAGGCGATGTAGGGCAATTCAATACTTCTCGTGCCCAAGTTGCAGGTGCCCTCTGCCAGACGGGCCGCCTGATAAAGTAACACAGTCCCCGGGGCGGGCCCCGGCAATGTACCCCGTTGCCCTCTTTATCCCCCACACAGTTAAACGTAGGCCCTACTCACCGGGCTCCCCTCGATGGCTCCTGAGGGGCTCGGTAGGTTCTGCAGGCTGTCCTCTGGGGTCTCCTCTGCCGAGGGGACCAGGCACCGACAATGTGCCTCGAGGCCCCCTCCTTCCCCTCCGGGCTCTGGCTGCAACACTCTGGGTTCTCCCTTACAGCGGCGTCACCCGGGCCCCTCCTCCTCGCGGGGACCCGGGGGTTTCAATACAACCTCGGAGAGGCCCCGGAGGACCCACGCGGTGTCTCGGCACACGTGGGGGGAAGCCTGCCTGACTTTTCCTCCCACCTCACACGGGGCTGGCACCGACAGTGTGCCCCGGCCCCGCCTCTTTAACCGGGCCCTCTCTCCGGGGCACAGACCGGCGGGGTGGGCTCCCGCTCCGGTCGCTCAATCCTCGGGGCTCCCCCTCGTCCACGGGGGCCCCACACCAGCGCTTCACCCGGGTCCCCCTCCTACCTCACGGTGACCCGGGGCTTGGGCTCGGCTTCTTCCGCTGGCTGTCCGGCCGGCAGCCAATCCCTGCGCGGCCTTTCTGGGTCACGGTCGCGCAGGCCAATCGGTGCGCGGCGAGGGGGCGGGCCGGTGATGCAGCCGGGCCCCCGTCATGTGATGGGGGAACCTGACGGCCTCAGGGCCTATCGCGGCCCTCTCTGCACTTCGGCGGCCCTCTCCTGGCACCGGGGGCCGCTGTGACGATATTCATGACGAAGGGAGTCCCTTCAAGGCGGCGCGGGGCCGCGGCGGTGATTTACGGCTGCAATAAGGGGTAGGCTCCCTTGTATTTAATTATTTATTTCACCACAGAAGCGCGCCAAAACGCGGGGCAGGCTCCCGGGGCGCTTGGTAATCACCTCAGTTCCCTCAGGCTACACTCCCCAGCTCCTTACTCGGGCCACGCAGCGGGGGCACAACTCCAGCCCTTCTCTAGCGCTTCCAAGTTATAGCGCTTCCTAGGCAGTACAGTTTAGGTCAGTGCTTCTGAGGGGGGAGCACAGCAGGCGCTCAGAATACAGGGCTTGGGCAGCCACAGTCTTGAAATTCACAGCGCTTAGGTAGGCAGTCCAGGGCTTCTAAGTAGGCTCCTCACAGCCCTGTGCATCCAAAGGGGGCCACAGCTTCCCAAGGGGGCGGACAATCCCACAGCCGGTCCCAGGGGCACACTCCTCACCTCCTGGGGGGGGAATCCACTCGGCTCCTTCCCTTCCTGGCGCTCTTTCAGCGTAGCGCTGGCGTAATTCCCGGTCCCCACAGTGTCCGGGACCTGGGTAGGGGCCCTCCCTTGTCAGGGGCCCAGGGGACAGTAGAGTAGGGGGTTTTAGAGGTGCAGGGCCCAGCTCACAGGCCCATGTGGCGGTAGCACCTTGTAGCAGGTCCCCTCTCTTTCTTGTCCCAGCGCTGACTGACTCCCTGGTGGCACATCCCCCTTACTTATACCCGCCTCCCAGGCAGTGCCAGAACCTTCTAGAATGTTGGCAAAACTAGCCTAAACTGGCTCAAGGGGAGGGGGTGAGCACCCTGGGTGCCAGGCTTTCCCTCCAAAAGCTAGGGGTAGCTGGGTAATAATAACTAGACCGCTGACCTATGCCAGTCCAGTGGCAAAACCCATGGCCATGGCATCCATTTTAAACACAGTACATTTTAGTCAGGTGCATTTCTAAAATGGGGAAATTTACAAGTGCTCACACCATTACTTGACATTACATTTTTAACAAGGTGTCTCACACCACTCATGGCCTATACAGGTTTAATCCCATGGGGGAGACATTTCAGACAACGGGGTCAAAAGCGAAAAATTTGGAGGGGAAAAGGCCAAGTCCAACAAAATGTTTTCCCATTGTTTTTGGAGAATTGATATTGAAATATTGGGTTATTTGGGGTTTCATGATAACAACAGCTTAGACAAGAATCAAGTGTTGTTTTCCTCTCTACTCTCCCTTCTCACCTGACTCTGGTTATAAAAGTGATTTTCTTTCTCTAATAATTCCTTTTCATCAGAAATTATTCATGTTAAAAAATAAAGTTGTATGTTCACAGACCTATCTGGAATCACCAGTGTTTTAAAAACATATATGGGCTCTTTATACAAGCCCTAGGCGCCACTGGAGTGTCACTTTTTTTGACGCTCTGGTGGCGTTGCAGCATTTCACATATTTACAAGGTGGTGCTAAACCACTTAACGTGGCTTAACGCCATCTTGTAAATATGCTCTTTGCCTCCACAGTCCATTGTGGCACGGGGGCATACAATGGATGTTGCTGTGGGCGTTCCACCGCAACACTCATTGCTTTATGAGGCTGCCCCAGATTTACAAGGCTGGGACAGCACCAAAAACTACGGCCAGGTAATACCTAGTCTTAGAATGGCGATACGAGGAGAAATTATAAATTTTTCTCCACATATTTCTCTATCTACTCAGCAAATCGCCACTATTGATTGTTTATGTGCAGGAAGTTGTCCCTCCTGCATGTGCACAATCACCTCTGCAGCGCTGGCACCTTTGTTATACCCGAGCTACAGGAAATTCTGGGCTGCAATGTATTTTTGTAAATATGGCGCATCCCTGACTTTGAAAAATGTCGAAGCATGACATTGCCAAATTTGGCATAACACCACGCTACTGCATTTTTTGGTAAATATTACTCTTATTGTTTACTGTTTCCTAATGTCGCAGGCTCTGTCATTGATCTCAGACTCTCACAACTCATGGAATTCTTTACTCTAAAACTATTGTGACAACTGAAGTTCTTGACTTCACACATTAACTTTTTTTTTTAATTCCTAGCTGTTTGCCTACCATCCAGTTGGGTGTGCACCATCAACCACAGCTGCCATTTGAATTTTACTCTGGTCAAGATGTCCATAAATGTGAGTTCTTATTTCCTGCCTGTAAATTCAAATGAGGTATTTTGCTTCATTGTCGTTACCAGGGATTGAGTTTCAGAAATACAAACGTTTACTCCTAATTAGGGTGAAAGTTTAGAGGTTAAGGCCCGAGACAATAGCAGCAAATATAGTAGAAAGATCGTAAAGGAAGATGCAAGAGAGCAAGGGAAAAACATGAGGCATGCATGTGTTTTAAAATAGGAGTAGAAAACAATTTAGGACCTCATTACGATGTCAGCCGAAAAGGCTCCGAGCGGCTTTCGGTTTGCCCGAATCTGATTCCGAACCCGCCTTCCCAACCAACTTTGAGACCCTTCCGACCAACCGATTACGATGATTGTGCACCGTTTGGACTGTCCTACTCGGTTGCGACTCTGTTCCGATGGTCTTCTGAGGAACCGATTTGTTCGGAGCCGACTCGTTCAGGTCTACGGACCTCGTTTGCGACCAATGGAATATGATGTCAGTTTCGAACAGCCTGTCCAAATCGTTTGTTCTGACACAGATCGGCTGTTAGAATCCACCTTTGGGGGCCCATAGCAGGCCCCCCTTCCCCCAGGGCACTCCGAATGGGGCCGGTAGGGTAACCCTGGGACCTCTCTTTACAACCATGCACAGTGTGACAGGCACCCCAGGGCGCATGATTTTCCGCACACACCCCATTTTCCAATGGGAGCATGTGTTGCCGTTCCAAATACAGACTCCCATTGAAGTAAATGGGAATCCATCTGGGCAAAGTTCGGAAACATTGTAATCAGTCAGACACACTCCCAAAATCTGATTTGGTCGGAAATGTTTCCGACACCGAGTTGGTCGCAGTGCTTTCCGACCAACATCATAATGAGGCACTTAGTATTATTATAAACACAGGGAAAGGGAACAGTTTTTGTAGTGAGCTTTGAACTTTGTTTTAGTTTGGTGACTGAGACATGATTGGAGCTGGATATAGGGTTTCTTCCCCACTCACAATGGGTGAATAAAAGTTAGGGAGAATAAGTAGTGAGTAAATTATAGTGCTTACTTTAAAGTGTCCCCCTTGATGAAAAGAGTGTGTGATATTGGGATGTTCTCAGATTTGTTCACAATCGAATTAGTCTCTACAAAAAAGTGCAGGAGATTGATCTTTTTCCCAAAATTGCACAAACATCATGTTTAGTGCTCACCCCACTACAGGCCTTCAATGTGAAGTGAAAGAGTTACACTGGATTAAACAATGTATTTCCCCTTCAAGGCAGGAGTGAGATACAGGGAAGCACACCAAGAAACCTCATAGAATGTGGTGAGACCAGTGGCATGGAGACGGATGTATGACGTTACAACGCATGCTTTTACCACGCAGGCTGTTACAACGCAAGTATTACAACGCAAACCTTTACAACGCATTACACTTGGGGGTGCTGGATAGTGAATAGTTTAATTTACTATTCCAACTCCAGTCCCCGTGGACACTAGGGAAGGTGTTGGATAGTAAATTAAAACTATTCCCTATCCTAGAGCGCCCCCCAGTGTAATGCGTTGTAAAGGTTTTCGTTGTAATACTTGCGTTGTAACAGCACTGCGTGGTAAAAGTAGTTTCGTTGTAAAGGATATTTCCCCATGGAGACCATTACAGTTGAGTATGTAGGTGTTCCCTTCAGTAGTTAGCTACTACATTTCAACAAGAAGGTGGTTGAGCGGCACAGGGTGTAACACTGTATAACAAAATGACTCACTGATTTAATCTGGTTTTAGAGAGAATGACCTAATGATTCTTTCTGCTTTTCGTTTAGTTGCAAATGCGTCCCCGTCTGAGGGCAGTAATCTGCTGCTGCAAACCATGTGCAGTACCTGAGGGAGGTAAGTGGTCAAAAACAAACCCCCCATTATCTCATGGTACTAGACAAAAATGTACTCTGGGTGTTCTCCTTTTGTGTGCCTTCTCGCATTATTTATAGTTTTAGTGAAACAAATGAGTGTAGTTATGGAACAAGTACATTTTCAGCACAGAACAAGCTGTCCTTGTAGCTATTATGTCATTTTATAGTACATGAATTGCAGGGTAATCAATCACTTAATATTAAAGTTCCTGCAGATATGGAGGCAGCAGTCACTCAGTATTAGAATGTATAGTGGATGTGGTGGCATCATTGATCATTTCGGTATTTCAGTTCTGGGCGTATTGGGCCTTCAGTCATTGTGGTAGGAGGTACTTAATCCTGGCACCACCCCAACATAATGCTCAAATGATAACCAAATGCAACGCTGAAAATCTAATAGAGCGTTATGGCATGTGGGTTGTGAGCTTTTGTGACCACAGGATGATCAGGCAAGATGGGCAAATTGGGCAATTGCCCAGTGTCCCCTCACTTCCAAGAGACACTATTGGAAAGTGAACTTTCTCTCCAGTTGATCTCTGACAATTCTATTGCTCTATCTACACTCTTCGCTTACTGCTACAACTGACTCTTTTTACCCCTGTGTCATTTTAAGGACTTTTGTTACCCTGGTCAAGACATATTTCAGCTAATTATGTGACCCCGTTAATGTATAATTTAGTGCTGTTTGGAATCATGCAAGCTTGAATTTCCAGGAAATGGGTTATAACATTCGAATTTGGACTGTACAGGGGCCGTTAACCCCTTCGCTGCTAGGCCTTTTCCCCTCCTGTGGTAAGCCATTTTATGGCGATTTGGGTCAGTGCATGCTTAGGCCCCTGTAACTTTTTGACCACATAAGGTATCCACGCCAAATGTGCGTCCTTTTCTTCCAACATCATGGGGATTCTAAAGATACCTAGGGTTTGTGGATTCCCTTGGAGGGGTCCCAGAAATTAAGCAAAATACAGTAAAAGTTTTGTTTTTTCAGACAAATGGGGAAAACGGGTTGCAAATGAAAGCCTCTGGATTTTTACCTGCAAATGTTATCAAAAAAGAGTTTCTGGGGCTGAAATCAGCATTTTCTCAGCTTTTAGGAAATGACAGTCTTTTGTCAGAGAACCAACATTTTGCACACAGTTTTGGCATTTTTCTGGGACATAGCCTATTTTTGCTATTTTTAGTGCTTTCAACCTCCTTCCAGTTAATGGTAGAAATGAGTTTGAAAGCAATAATGGATCCTGGAAGCTATACATTTTAGAAAAGTAGACAACATTCTGAATTCAGAAAGGGGTCATTTGTCTAAATCCATGAAGGTTTCTTTATAGAAACTAACAGTTAAATATTGGAAAAATTTAAAATTAGTTAAAAAAAACAGCCTTTTGTCTCAACGTTTTCACCTGTAACTTCTTGTAATTTTGTCAGCTCTTTGAAAGCAATATACCGTTATTACCTATTGAGTTGTCATGCATTTCTCCCTTCAAAATGAAAGACATTGTGTAAAAAAAAAATCATTTTGAAAAATGACCAATAATTCTCATGCTAGTATGAGTATTCCCAATTTTGAAAATGTGGAAATATATACTGTTTCTAAACTCTATAATTTGTACCCAATTCAGAAATACATAGGTGTCTTTCATACCGATTTTTCCATGTATACATTTTCCAGAATAATTGCTCTATACCCGGTACATAATAAAAAACCATTGCAAGTTGCTGCTCAGTTTTTGGCTCTGGGTTCTTCGGGTTCTTGGCGAAACTACAAGTCCTGTATATCCCCACAACCAGGAACGTCAAACGGATGTAACAGTTGATTTACAAAGCTGAATTACCCTAAGTCTCCCAATAAAAACGGTACCTTACTTGTGTGGATCGGCCTTGTGCCTGGGCCAAAGCAGAACAGGTTAAAAATGTATTTTAAAAAAATTGTAGCGTTCGGTATTTACAAGAAAGCACGAGAACTCTACTGTTTTGGGGTCATCCTAGTCACAGGCCTTTGGCCCACCCACACAAGTTAGGTATCATTTTACTCGGGAGAACAAGGGGAACGCTGGGTGGTAGGACATTTGTGCCGGCACGGAGATCCCACGCAAAATGTTTGAAAGAGTGTTTTTTTAACCTAATTTGAAGATTTGCAGGGAATTCTGGGAAGGAAAACGTTGGGGGACCCATGCATGCCATACCTCGCTGGACCCCCCCGGGTGTCTAGTTTTCACAACTGTTTGGGTTTAGTAGTTTCCAAAGATGGCTGCCGAGCACGGGGCAAAAAACTCAGGTCCCCCCCCCCAAAAATAAGGTTGTTTTGCTATAGGTAATATTTAGGTCTCCACCGTACGATTTGGGCCTTTTCCAGTTGAAGCCACTATGTCTACCCACGCAAGTGAGGTACCATTTTTATCAAGAGACCTGGGGGAACGCTGGGTGGGAAGAAATTAGAGGATCCACACAGATTCCACAACTTTACCACACAGAAATTTGAGAAAAAAGCGATTTTTGTGGCGAAATTTGAGCTTTGCAGTAGATTCTGGGTAGGAGAATGATGAGGGACCCACGCAAGCCATACCTGGCTGGAGTCCCCCGGGTGTCTAGTTTCCAGAAATGTATGGGTTAGGTAGGTTTCCCTAGATGGTCGCCGAGCCCCGGGCCAAGAACTCATGGGAAACACCTTGCAAAACCAGGTTGCTTTGTGATAGGTAATTTTGATGTCGCCTCATTAGGTTTTGGGCCCTTGCCTGTTGCGGGTCCTTTAAGCCACCTATACAAGTGAGGTACCATTTTTATCGGGAGACCTGGGGGAACGCAGGGTGGGTGGAAATTTGTGTGAGCCCAGTGATGCCATGCTTTTACACACAAAAATGTGTGAAAAACAAATTTTTTCAGCTACGTTTAAGGTTTGCTAGGGATTCTGGGAAAAGGAACTTTGGAGGATCCACGAAAGCCATACCACCTTGAAAGACCCCGGGTGTCTTCTTTCCAGAAATGTGTGGATTTGCTAGGTTTCCCTAGATGGCAACCGAGGAAGGAGTGAAAAATCCATGTGACCCCCCTAGCTAAACCAATTAGTTTAGACAAAATTAGTTGTTCACTTGTGCAGCGTGAAAATTTGGGTGCAATATTGCAAGGAAACTATGACGGGCATTGTGAGTTTTGCAGGATATTGTGGATAATATTAATTGTTAGATTTCACCAGAGAGACATCACCTTGTACTCCCATGGGTTTTCAACAATAACTACAATTGGTAGGTTATTCGTAGGTGAAATGTACACCTTGGCAGAGAGACTAAAAAGACCAAGATCCCTGCACAGCCATCTATTCCTCATACACATACTGTTTGGATTTGGCACGAGGGCGAGTGATGGTTCAGTGTATATAATTTTATTAACAAGAGATTTCACAAAAATGAAATGCACTGTCAATTACATGGACAAAAAAACTGAACCAATGACTCGCAGCTCGTGATCTGTAAAGCCACTTCAAGGCACCAACCGCTTTACAGGCCATTCACACACCTTTCATACCTGACACACAGAAGACGATTCACACCACCAGGCACAAAAGCAACACATCACAACATTTACAAAAAAGTGACAAGGTGCGCCCTGCTTAAAAAAAAAATATATATTACTACACAGACATCAAGTCCTCAAACACACACACATACTGGTTGGATATGGCACGAGGGTGAGTGATGGTTCAGTATATACCATTGTATTAGCAAGTGATTTCACAACAAATGAAATACACTGTTAATAATGGAAAGGACAAGAAACTGAACCATTGACTCACAGCTCGTGAGCTGTAAAGCCACGACAAGGCACCAACCTTTTTACTGGCCATTCATACACCTTTCATACGTGTGACAAATAAAAAGCATTCACACCGCCAGCCGCGGACCCATCACATTACTACACTTCCACCAGCAGACAACGCCATTCAAGGGTCCATCACTTTCACACGTCCACATTCCTGAAACAGCAACTACACAAACTCATGGAATGCATGGAGTGGCGCTCAGCTAGCACTGTATGTAGTAACCAGCATTAAGTCACTTCCCACACACCGCCAGCCGAGCACCAGGCCACGCACACCACCAGCCAAGCACCAGACCACACACACCGCCAGTCAAGCACCAGACCACGCACACCGCCAGCCAAGCACCAGTCCACACACACCGCCAGGCAAGCACCACTCCACACACACTGCCAGCCAAGCACCAGTCCAGGCACACCACCAGCCAAGCACCAATCCAAACACACCACCAGGCAAGTGCAAGACCACGCACACCGCCAATCAAACACCAGACAACGCACACCGCCAGCCAAGCACCAGTCCACACACACCACCAGCCAAGCACCAGTCCACAGACACCGCCAGCCAAGCACCAGTCCAGGCACACCACCAGCCAAGCACCAATCCAAACACACCACTAGGCAAGCGCAAGACTACGCACACCACCAGCCAAGCACCAGTCCACGCACACCACCAGCCAAGCACCAGACCACACACACCGCCAGCCAAACACCAGACCATGCACACCACCAGCCAAGCACCAGTCCACACACACAACCAGGCAAGCGCCACTCCACACACACCGCCAGCCAAGCACCAGCCCAGGCACACCACCAGCCAAGCACCAATCCAAACACACCACCAGACAAGCGAAAGACCACGCACACCGCCAACCAAGCACCAGACCACGCACACCACCAGCCAAGCACCAGTCCACACACACTGCCAGCCAAGCACCAGTCCACAGACACCGCCAGCCAAGCACCAGTCCACAGACACCGCCAGCCAAGCGCCAGACCATGCACACCGTCAGACAATCGACACTGCACACAAACCAACATCATGCTTTATTTTTTTCCAATATAAATAAATAATAAAAACAAATTGCAAATCTACTAACACAACAACTAAAACTAAATACACTACACAAATGCTAACTTTGAAACTGAACAATAAGTTTTAAAGAATAGAGACCAGGCAGTTCACTTTACACTCATGGATGCTCCCAAAAATAATTTTGCGTGTGGTACATTCTAAAACAAGCAGGTACGCACAGCCCAGGGTTAGAAGGAGAGTCAGGGCAGTACATACGAACCTCCTTCCGCAAACCTCTTCGCCAACAGACTCTACATTTCCGACTGGGAAAGTCTTTTGAGGATGTAGGAGGAATTTGATCAGGAAAGTGGCGATCTTTCAATCTGGCAACATCCTCCACCACTCCAACTCTAGGAACACTTGCTTGTTCCACTAAAACAAGGCTGCCTATTACAGACTCCTGAAACTTTACAAAAGTCATCTTTGACTGAGGACAAGATTGCTGGAAAACAACAAAAGCATTAAAGGTTGCCAAGTAGAAAGATGGATAGCCAACTTCTTGTACCAAATGTAAGCCTTACGAAGAGCAGCATACGGTTCCAACCTCTGATCTACTCTGTCAACACCACCCATGTGCCTATTATAGTCTAAAATGCACACAGGTTTGCGCGCTTCTGCAACCTGACCCCAAACAGTCACTGGTTCAGTGCTTTCATCATGTATGGAAGTCAACATGTAGACATCTCTCCTGTCTGAAAACTTCACAGCCAGAAGCTCCTCACAACGCAATGCACTGCACTGTCCCCGAGCAAGCTTTTGACAAACAAGTTCTTTTGGGAAACCTTTACGGTTAGAGCAGATTGTACCACAGCAACAGTGTCCACTTTGGCTAATTCCCTGAATACCCGCACACCAGTGTAAAAAGTTATCTACATATAAATGATGGCCTTTGTTAAAAAAACCTCTACCAAGTTCCCACACAATTTTCTCAGTCACTCCAAAAGTGGACGGACAACCAGGGGGGTTACTCCTGGATTCCTTACCGGTGTACACCCTGAAATTAGAGACATATCCAGTCCGACTGTCACACAGCATATAAAGCTTAATTCCATAGCGTGCCCTCTTACTAGGAATGTATTGCCTAAATACCAAGCGGCCCTTGAACAACACCAAAGACTCATCCACTGCAATTTCTTTCCCAGGAGCAAAGATCTCAGGAAATCGATCAACAAAGTGATCAATGACAGGCCGAATCTTGAAAAGACGGTCACAATCCGGGTGATCTCGTGGCAAAGCTAAACCATTATCAACAAAATGCATCATCCGAAGCAGAAGCAAATACCTATCACGACTCATGACTGCTGGAAATATAGCTGTTGCCATCAAGGGACTAGTAGACCAATATGAAGCCATTGATGGTTTCCTAAGCAAGCCCATCAAAAAAGTTAAACCCAAAAACTTTTTCATCTCTTCCAAATTTGTGGGAGTCCACCGGGTAGCTCTAGCGTGGGGCTTAAGGCTGGCACTGTTCTCCCTCAAAAACTGTTCTGCATACAAATTAGTCTGCTCAACAATCTCTGCCAAAAACACACCATCCATAAACAACTGAAAAAAATTAATCGGCAAAAAGTTTTCAGTGTTCACCCTACACCCTGGAACACCAGTAAAGTCTAACAATGCCGGCTGCACCATGCCTGGGGCAACCCAGAGGTCAGAACTTTCAACTGGAAGACTTGCAACCCCCTGCTGCCGCCTAGCTGCCTCTTGCCTCACTGTACCAACGTGAAGTCTAGCAGACCCAGGCTGCACCTCCTCCTCTAACACAGGCACTTCATCCACACCAAAAGTAGCTTCATCAGCACTCAGAGTATCTTCATCATCAGACGATGTCAGGTTGAGAGAGAACTCACTACCAGAATCTTCACCTCCCACCTCTGCCTCAGAATCAGAATCAGTCTCTGCACCATGGTCAGAGGAAGAATCAAAAAGCATTCCAACATCTTGCTGAGCAGTGATCCAGCGGCTAGCCATTATCCGTACTAAGAAAGGAGACTGCACAAATAACTCAACAACCAACACTGTGCAAAGTAGGTAAAAAAATGTAATCCTTTATCACAAAGATCTATATACTGAAAGACTACACAATTCACTTACAAAATACAGCCACACTCACCAGCACCTACTCTGCAAAGACACAGCAAATAGTCAACTATATCCCACTAGAAAGAAGAAAACAAAACTTAAATCTACAGAAAGCAAAATACACATCAAGCACAAATGCAAAACATGTTTCACAATCACAAAAAACAGAAACCAAACATACTCGTATTACTACACACTTTGCAAAAAAAACATTTACATTAAAATTGTACAAAAAAGGTCTCTTACCAAACACATGCAACTACATAAACAGCAGAGCCACCAGTAACGAAACCGCACACTGCAACAGTCTAAAGAGAAAATATAACATTACACTTTACAAAAAAAAACAATACACATTACAACAGGCTATGTCACAGGGTATGTCACAGATGGGGTGTCTGTCCAAATGGGGGGCAGAATATAAATCTTTTTAAATTTGGGCCCCCTGGAAGCAACCCTTGCCCACGGGGTCGCTTCCATAAAAAAAAAAGATTTCCCTTGTGTCTAGTGGGGTTTTTTGCTCCCTCCTGAGGGCAGAAAGGCCAAATTAAGACACTGACAGAATATATTCAATAAAAACTCTATGGGCCCAAGGAAGTGACCCTTGGCCAAGGGGTCACTTCCATTTTGAAAAGCAACAAAATTCCTGGTGTCTAGTGGGCTTTTCTACCCCCCCCCCCCCCCCCGGGTCCAGAATCGGAAAAAACATCCGATCTTATCCAAGGGGTTGCTTCCTTTACAAAAAAAAAACAATCCCTGGTGTCTAGTGGGCTTTTCTACACCCCTGGGTCCAGAATTGGCCAAAAAAACAGCCGAACTGCCCCCAGGGGGGGCAGAAAAGTCTAACATATTAACATTGCCCCCTGGAAGCGACCCTTGCCCAAGGGGTCGCTTCCTTTACAAATAAAAAAAACAATCCCTGGTGTCTAGTGGGCTTTTCTACCCCCTTGGGTCCAGAATCGGCCAAAAAACTGCCGATCTGGCCCCAGGGGGGCGCAGGAAATTCTAAAATAATTATTTTGCCCCCAGGAAACGACCCTTGCCCAAGGGGTCACTTCCTTTACCAATAATAAACAAACCCTGGTGTCTAGTGGGTTTTTCTGCCCCCCTTGGGTCCAGAATCGGGGAAAAAAAACGCCTGATCTGCAACCAAGGGGGGGCAGAAAAGTCTGAAATTAAATATGCCCCCCAGGAAGCGACCCTTGTCCAAGGGTTCGCTTCCTTTTTGCAGAAAAAGACATCCCTGGTGTCTAGTGGTGGCATTCCTGGTGCAGGATCGCGACGCTGTGCGCGATCCTGCACCAGGAATGCCCTGCATTGGGACATCAAGGGAGAGGAAACAGTGTTTCCTCCCCCCGATGCCTCAAGGCACCGAGAAATGGCCCCCCCCGCCCCACCGGAGGCACAAATTCACCTCCTCTGCCTGGACGCGCTGGAAATAAATGGCTTCCAGCGCGTCCAGCGCTTCCTGATGATGTTGGTGCGCGCTGTACGCGCTGACCTCACCTGGAAGCGCGGGGGTCCCGGGGGTGGCAGCGGAAAGTCTTCCGCTGCCACCCCTGCTACTAGCACCACCATCGATGCCCCAGGGGGGGAGCGCCAGCGCTGCCCCTGAGGGCTGTGCCGATGACGGAGCGGTTCCGTCATCAGCACAGCCCAACCGATGCTGATGACGGAACCGCTCCGTCATCAGCATCGAAGGGGTTAAATCATGTTTTGCCCAGGACCCAAAAAATCCTTAAGACGACACTTAAAATGATCACGGGTAGTGTGGCCTGTGAATGCATGCTGCCAAATGTCGGTGACAAATATTAATGGTGTGCAATACAAAGAACTCCAATCAAGGCCTTATTGGATAGGTTAGACAGGTCATGGGGTCTGGTGTCTTGTATGCCGGGGACTTTAACATGAGATAATATTCGAGGAGTTTGAATATAGAAATTAAGAGTAACAGTGTCAGGACTTCTTTCAGAGGGCCACAGGGTATGCAGGGGCTCATGGGCTCAATTGTAGTGGTTGAGGTAATTTACTCCTGATCTCCTATATTCTGACCTACTATGGACCCTGAGAAACTGGGCGAGTACCCCTTCTGCACTTGACTCTCTGTGATAGCTGTAGATAATGAGTCAAAGGCTCCATCATAGGGGAAGTGTAGATACAGGTTGTTTAGCACGACTCATAACTAATATTGTCATTAAATCAATGTTTTGTTTTTATATTAAAAAGTAATTTTTTCTTTTTAACTCTACGCATTCAAAAATGTATTTCAGCATTCACAAGCAATAATAAATCCCTTGAGGTTAGGGCTCCAGTTTTCAACTGGTAAATCCCTGTAGCACCCTCTTTCGTCTAATGTGGTTGGAGTTATCCCCCATTCGCCAGTTCACAGTGACTGGGGGGGGGCTCTCTCTCCCTTCTCCAATGTGTCCCCTCCTGCTCACAGGAACGCAAAGCTGTCTGGGGGATTCCTATAATTGTAATGTCTTCATTAGGTAAGCCGAGGCTTCCCAAATTGGAACCCAGGGTCCTCCATGTAATGTACCTTTGCAGGCCCACTACACACTCAGTGTATGAACACAGTGCACACTCTATGCAGTACTGCTACATTCATGCATAGTGTCCTCACAGGCACACATACATTCAGCAAACACATTCACTCTGGGCACTGTTCATTACAGTAGCCTTTCTTTGTTGTGCAATGATGTTCTACTTAAAAACACACACTGCCGGTGAACTTATTCATCATACGCCTACTGCACAACACTTAACCTTTCATGTGTTATGCTTTTCGCAAGCACCCAAATACCCAGCACATGCTTTCACTGTGCACGCACTGCATAGCACTATATCTCTCATATTATGTATTTCACACTGCCAACATACACCCAGTACATGCGCTCCCCATGCACAGCACTGCTCTATCCCCGTACTGTACCATTCCCAAGCACACATACAACCAGTGCAGAGTCACCACTCCTAGGCAGCACTTTAGGCATGTAGGACGAGGGTGAGTTAGGCACACAGGAGTGGAACTTTTAAAACAGGGAGTGAGCCTGCAGGCCTAACTCCAGTGACACAAGGTAAAAAGGACCTGTTCACTCCTATCATCATCTACCCAGTAGGCTGCCACCACAGAGCTCGTGCTGCTTAACTCTGGGTCAAGGCAGTGGCCTTCCAGCACTATGAGGGTAGTGCTTTGGTCACCCCTCCTGGTCCATCAAGATCGCAATTTGTGAGACAGGCCTATGTCATGCAGCACACACATGATATTTGATTGCTGAAAAAAACGAAAATCAACAAAGACAAAATGTGCACTATTCAAATGCTTTAACTATATTTTAACATGCAGAGAAACTCAGCTGTAGCTGAGGCATTTAAATAAATATAAGACAACCTAAACTTGCAATGCAAAATACCAAACATTTAGCTTTGTACCGCTTTATTTAGGTTTTGAGTTTAGAAAAAGTTGATATATGAAATGTATGATAGGATGCTTTTAAGTCCTTCAGTTGAGTGTTCACAAGTTTTTCATCAAAATATATTTGAAGGAAACAAATCATTCCACCGTTACTTTGCTATATAATTCTCTCCCTTTCGCACACTTATGTTTCTAATTTTAGCACTTTCCTCATTATTTCATTGCTTACTGGTCCTCTGTCATGAGGTGTGGCTACATTTTGTCCAATGGTCTAGTGTTCAGTACTCAGAGAGGTCCTACTGCCCCCCCCCCATCTGACCTACGTGTTGCTTCCTTCTTAATGAAATACTGGTCATTTGTCCTCGTGGGTATACAGGATCCTCAGGGAGCCACACCTACCTGCATATTGTCTAATTCTATTTTATCTCACTGTTCCTATTTCCAGAATCTTTTACATCTTTCACTGCTTATCTTACTTAAGTTCTGACAAATTTAACTTAAATTTTCTTATCAGGATGAATAATCAGCCCACTTTCATCATGTAACTCTACCCCCAAATTACCCTTTACACATCATGTTGACTTGCCAAGATAAATTGAGCACTGGTCAAACCCTTCCAAACAGATTGAAGAGATGGCCAATTGCCAGCCACCATATGCAAGACTAAGGGCTGCATGGCATCATTATGATAACATGCCATATGCCACCACTGACTAGTTCATCACTCAAAAACTTCAATGAGTTGTTCCACCTGCCCGAATAACCTAGAAAAGGGAGTTTGGCTGACTCCCTAGTTTTGGGGCTTTTTTGGGCCTCTTTCGTGTTAGCTGTCTATTAATGAAGCCCAATTGAGCAATACAAAACATAGAGTAGTCCTTCTGTCAGTTCCTTGCTCATGATTGGATGGTTTTCTTGTCACTCTCTACAGCTTTGATTGCTTTCCTCCCTCTTATTGTGTTTGTCTCTCATTCAAGCCTTTTTTTCTCATTCTGTTTTGATTGTATGGCAGGATTCCTATCACTACATGCATCAGATCTTGCACTGCAGTTAATATGAAGTAATATTTTCTCTTATTTACTCCTGCTGCCACATCTTCTGCCGTCACCTTCTCTTTGTTAAAACAACCCTCTCAACATGTCCTTCATCCTCCAGAGACTTCGGGCTCTTAGCTCAGCTCAATGTTGTATTGGCAGGTGATAATCATAAACATTTTTTTAACCATTACAATATGTCTGACAGAACTTACATGTGCACACATATATATGACCGACATTTCCTAATGTATTTTAATCAGCTTTAAGAAAATCCATTCTTAGATGGCTGACATAGATGTGTGTTCATTTTCCGATATCATCTTTGAATGGGTTTTCTTAACCCTTTCAGTGTGCACGACGGCCGGGAGCCGTCATGCTCAATGGTGCTCGTGTGCGCAGGTTGGCTCCTGGCTGCCCTGGCACAAAGCACGGGAAATCCCTCAGGTGCAGGCACCAGAGGAATTTCTTTTTCTTCCCTAAAGCCTCGGGAGCTGGGGAGCTCTTCCCTCATGGGAAGAGCTTCCCCAGCTCCAGAGGCCCCCCGTGGTTTCTATGAAATGATGATCAGCACACGTTGCGCTAACGTCATTTCACAGAAACAGAAACTGAAATGAGCCTTTAGGCTCATTTCAGTTTTACTTTCTATGTGCTATGGGGTCTCTCTCCCCGCCCCCTGAGCACGTAGAAAGACGGAAGAGGTATCATTGGAAAGGGGAGAATCTCCCCAGTGGTTCCCTGCTTGGGGATTGCCCAAGGAGGGCGAGGGCCTTTGGCCCCCCAAAAAATATTGGCCAAATTCAGTCTTTCTGCCCCCATGGGGGACAGAAAGTCCACTGGACACCAGGGATTTTTATTGTGGCAATTTCAATGAGTGTGGGGGTTGCCCAAAACATGCATGCCAATGCCCCCACACCGGCCATAAAAACAGCCTTTCTGCCCCTCCTGGGGGGCAGATGGGGCAGTAGTCCTCAATCTGCCCCTCGGGGGTAGAAAGCCCACTAGACACCAGGGATTTTTTTTGGGTCATTTTAATTAGGGTGGGGCTGCCCAAAATGGGCAAGCCAATGCCCCCATCCCCTGCCACAATTACAGCCTTTATGCGCCCCCTGGGGGGCAAATGGGGGCTGTAGCCAGCGATTTTTTTGGGACAATTTTAATTAGGGTGGAGACTGCCTAAAACGGCATGCAAATGCCCCCCACCACACTTACAGCCTTTCTGCCCCCCTGGGGGGCAGATGGGGCAATAGCCCCCGATCTGCCCCCGGGGGGGGCAAAAAGCCCACTAGAAGCCAGGGGGGACAATTTGAATCAGGGTGGGGGCAGCCCAAAACGTGCAAGCCAATGGACCCACCCCCGCAACAATTACAGTCTTTCTGCCCCTCCCGGGGGGATGAAAGCCCACTAGAAACCAGGGATTTTTGAGGGAAAATTTTAATTAGGGTGGGGGCTGCCCAAAATGGGCATGTCAATGCCCCACCATAATTACAGCCTTTCTGCCCCCCTGGTGGGTAGATGGGGCAGTAGCCAATCTGCCCCTCCGGAAGGGAAAAAAGCCCACTAGACGCCAGGGATTTTTTTGCCAATTTGAATCAGGGGTGGGGGCTGCCCAAAACGGGCATGCCAATGCCTCCACCTCGCCCACAAAAAATCCAGTCTTTCTTTCTGCCCCCCTGGGGAGCATATGGGGGCAGTAGCCCCAAATCTGCCCCCCCATGGGGCAGAAACCCCACTAGAAACCAGGGATTTTTTTTGTATTCCACCGTTTCCTGTCACGGGGACTAGGCCTACCCACACAAGTGAGGTACAATTTTCCTCAGAAGACTTTTGGGAATGCAGGGTGGGTGGAATTTTGTGGATCCACGCAGATTCGAGAACTTTCCACCACATAAATGTGAGGAAAATATGTTTTTTTTTACAAATTTTGAGGTTTGCAAGGGATTCTGGGTTGCAGAACCTGGTGAGAGCAAGACACGTCACCCCATCCTGGATTCCCCTGGATGTCTTGTTTTAAAAAATGGATAGATTTGCTCAGTTTCCCTAGGTACCGGCAGAGCTAGAATTCAAAATCTACAGCTAGGCACTTTGCAAAAAAAGGGTCAGTTTTCACTGTAAAAATGTGGTGTGTCCCCGTTGCGTTTTGGGCCATTTCCTGTCACGGGCACTAGGCCTACCTACACATTTTTCTCGGAAGACTTTGGGGAACTCGAAGTGGGGGGAATTTTGTGGATTTACGCACATTCCTGAACTTTCCACCACAGTAATGAGAGGAAAATGTGGGTTTGTTTACAAATATTTAGGTTTGCAAGGGGGTCTGGGTAATAGAACCTGGTGAGAGCCAGTCAAGTCCTGGATTCCCCTTAGTGTCTAATTTAAAAAAATGTGGAGGTTTGCTAGGTTTCCCTATGTGCCAGCAGAGCTAGGGTTCAAAATCTACAGCGATGGCAATTTACAAAAAAGGGGCCGTTTTCACTGTTAAAAGAAAGTGTCCATGTTGCATTTTGAGCCATTTCCTGTCACAGGCACTAGGCCTACATACACAAGTGAGGTACCATTTTTATCGGGAGACTTACAGTACAACAGAATCGTAGAGCAACTGTTATTACCTATTGATTTTTGATGCATTTTTGCCTTCCAAATGAAAGACAATGTGAAAAAAGAAGTCATTTTGAAGAATGGCCCATAATTCTCATGCTAGTATGGGTACTAACAATTTCGGAAATGCAAAAATATCTACTGTTTCTAAACTCTGGGGCAGATTTACAACTTCTGGCACATCTCTGCTAATCAGTAGGGATGCGCCAGAACAGTTGCAACAAGCCAAACCACCCGTGCGCCACCACTGATGCGCCGCATTTACAATGCGGCGCACCGTGGCGCCCCAGATGGTCAGATGCGTGTCGCATCCCCCAGCGGAAAGGCAGCGCATTGCTGGAGTCGCGTCGCAAGAGCGACGCAGCTCCAGCAAGGCTCCGGGTGCCCCTATGCCTAACATGCTGCGTCAATCCTTGCGCCTGCTTCAAGCAAGTGCAGGGTTTTGACGCAGCATGGCCCTAAATGTTACTGAGGCGTTCCTGCACCGGAACGCCCCCCCATGCCAGAACGCCCTCATGTGGTGCAGGGCTTTACAATGTGACGCATCTCCCTAGATGCGTCATGTTGTATATACCCATCAGCATGGTGCTGGCTTTGCACCGCTGCTGCGTCACAAAAGTGACGCAACAGCGGCGCAAATGTGACATACGGGGCTTGTAAATCTGCCCCTCTATATTTTGTTCCAATTTCAAAAATACATAGGTGTCTTTCATACCGATTTTTCCATGTATGTATTTTCCCAAATGAATTGCTATATACCAGGTACATAATAAAAAAACATTGCAAGACCCTGCTCAGTTATTGGCTCTGGGTTCGTCGGGTTCTTGGTGAACCTACAAGTCCTATGTATCCCCACAACCAGAAAGGTCCAGCGGATGTAACAGTATATTGTTTTCAAACAGCTGTCATAATTAGAAGAAGTTACAGGTTAAAATGTTGACACAAATGGCTCGTTTTTTTCCACTAATTTTCAATCTTTCCTATATTCAACGGTTAGTCTCTACAAAGAAACCTTGAAGGATCTACACAAATGACACCTTGCTAAATTCAGAATTTTGTCCACGTATCTAAAATGTATATCTTACCAGGATCCATTATTGCTTTCATACCCATTTCTACCATTAACTGGAAAGTGGTTGAAAGCACAAAAAATACCAAAAATAGGCTATCTCCCAGAAAAATTCCAAAACTGTGTAAAACATTTTGGTTTTCTGACAAAAGTCTGCTTGTCCCTGAAAGCTGGGAAGATGGTGATTTCAGCACCACAACCCCTTTTTTGATACCATTTGCAGGGAAAAAATTGGACGCTTTCATCTGTAGCCCATTTTTGCCAAAAAAAACAAAATGTTGCTGTATTTTGGCTAATTTCTGGGTCCCCTCAAAGGGAATCCAAAACCCCGGGCGCCTTTCGAATTCCCATGATGTTGGAAAAAAAGGAGGCAGATTTGGCATGCATACCGTATGTGGTAAAAACGTTACAGGGGCCTAAGCGTGAACTACCCCAATTAGCCAAAAAAAAGCCTTAGCATAGGGGGTGGGGGGAGGCCTAGCAGCGAGGGGTTAAAGCATAAAATATCCTTTCAAAGCTGACAACCAGCAATGCATGTGCATCCACAGAAGTCATCTAAAAATAATTCGAAAATCCAATATGGTTCAGGTTTAGGGTTGCCACCTAACTTGCTCCCTAGCAGAGCCACCATCATTTTAATGTCTCAGTTGAAATAAAAATAAGCAAAATCACCTAATGCAGGAATTTTAAGCCCTTATCTGTGTTCTAGACATGAGTAAATCATCCATGACAAATAATTCACGTAAACTAAGACAGAAGAGACATTTTACAAATGAATACATACGATTTTGTTTAAAGTCCTATTTTGGGCCTTTGCAGGCTCTTAAACCAACAACAAATGGTGACATTTTTCTTTTGGAAAGGTGGCAAAACTATTTAGGGGTTAAGATCTATTGGCTTTGCCAATGTTATTTTTACCAGTAGTTCATAAGCACATATATCAAGAGCATAAAACTTGAATTCCATATGTAATCAATCAATAAGAAAATAACATACAACATAATTTGCGCAAGAACAAATGCTTCATGGACATCTGTCCTTTCTTGAAAAATTCATGCAGATTGTGCTGCGAGTTAAGAATGTCTTATGATACTCTTTTCTAAATGACTAAAGAATGTTGAACAACATCTGTCTGGACAATATTCGTACATGTGTCTATTTCTTGGGGTTGTCATTACAGTTCGACTGACGGAATCGATCCGGCTCTTGGACATAGAAACCCTTATGAGTTTTTTGGATACATCTGCTTCTGTCGAACCAGATGAGACCATTTTATCTTGCTGTAAAATCCTGGAACATCGAAAAAAGGTATCTGTCAGTCTCCATTACTTTACATGGCATTCAAGGTAATGAGAGGCAGTGAGGTTTAGCTACATATGTGGTTGTCTAACATTGTGGTATATTGTAGTGTTGTATTGTGACGTGTGCTTTACTGTACTGTAAAGGACTGTGTAGTGTGAAGTATAGCTCTAATATGTTAGGTTGTATTGTGTTGCAGTGCAGAGCAGTGCTGTAGTGTACAGTATAAATAAGTTATAGTGCCATAATGCAGTGTCATATCATATGTTTGCAGTGTATTGTAGTCTTGTACAGTTTTGCAGTGACCTGCTTTACAGTAGTGCAGCTTTGTGTGTGTTATGGTGTAGTGTTGTAGCATGGTGCAATGATGTATTGTAGTGTATGACCATGCTGTGTTGTGTTGCAAGTACCTGGAATGACATATGTTCATCTAAATGCATCCATTAAGTATGCATATTGATATTGCACTTCTTGGAGGAATCATTAGGTAATACAGAATTGAAACCTTTGCTTCAGCATTTCAACTCTGTTAGTTCAGAGATTGTGGGAGACAATGGTGGACACTATTCCCTTACTGTTACATGTCATGGCAAAGTCACTGGAGTGAAGAAAGAACAGTTACACTGATAGTTTACTGTAAAATTACTTCAGTTCTTAGGTGTGCAACCTAGAACCATTAAGACTGGATCATGCCAGGTATTCAAGATCTTCCTATAAAACAAATATACATAACACAATCGAAAATAAGATCATTCCAACACGCTGTGGTCAATCCAGGAATCTAGCCTGAAACTTGCCTTGCGAGGCCTTTGTGAAACCCCCTGATCATGATTAAAACTAAAATGTGAATAGAAATGTCTCATATTTAGCTATTTTAGACCTAACAATGTTATGTTGAGTGTCATATAAAGGAGAAATTTCTGAAAGAGCAAGCATTCATAGCTTGTTCCTACTCTGGGTATGGACAGTTGAAAAAAATAAAGAAATATGGCGCCAGGAAAAGGTTAATGATTACCAATGCAAAAACAATGAGGGACCTATTCACAAAAGTAAATTTACACACATGTGTACATTTACTCTTAGACTTTGCAGTAACTTTACTGCTTTTGCCACGGCACCATTTCCCTAAGCGTATATACATATACAACCATTCTCCTTAGCAGCAAAGATTGTCCAGAGACACTACCATTGCTTGAAATCTACAGAGGTGGTTTACTACAAGTGATGACTCCACACACTACATATATATTGAAATTGAGGGAGATCAAAATTAAGGGGCTCATTACGATGGCGGATAATTGCGTTCCTGGGAACACCCGCCGGTAAGGCGGCGGTCCCACTGAGTGAATTAGGATGTGCCCGCCACTATGGCAGGCACATTCAGGGCCCTGATCATTGTGGACAGTGCTGCTGGCTGCAGCACCGTTCACAATGCCAAAATGCCACGTAGAGCATTTCCATACACAACGTGACAGGTACCACGCGGTGCATGCCACCTTGTGCATGGAAATGTAGGGGGGGTACCATGGGTACCCCCAGTGCACATACATCCTCTCCCATACAGAGGGGGCCCGCAAGGGGTCCCCAAACTCATCCTCAGACAGCCTTTACATGGTAAATGTAAATGTAGTTGAGCTTATATAGCGCACAGCTACCCGCAGTGGGTTTCCCGGCGCTTGCTTAGGGAACCCTTCCTGGTATTCCCCTGTGAGATAGCAGGGTATCCACAAGGTGAAAGTCAGGCATCCCGCCGCGAGGGGCCGTTGTGGAGATTAAGCAAGCTATTGCCCAGAGTCGCAGAGTGTGAACCCATGAGTCGAGGAGGCACCGGGGCGAGAATTATCGAGTCTGTGGAATTTTTAGCCCAAGACCCGCCGAGGCGGGGAATTGAACCCTGGTCCAGGACCGATCTCAGCTTCCGGGTCTGCTGCCTCTAACCCCTGAGCCACACTTCTCCACAAGAGACTGGCTGATGCTAGCATTGTCATCTGGTGGGCGGTGGCGGCTAGGCACTGCTGCCATTTTACCCATGCTGACCGCTCCCCCAGGCAATCGTGACAATTGCCTGTGGTGAAAGCGTGAAGGGTGGTCTTTGTGACCACCGCGGTCACAAAGCTGATTCCACCTGCCATTCTAATGTGGCTGGGGAAATGGGAGTCAGATGGCGGAAGGACCGCCACCGCCGGCCCAGCGGTGGTGGTCCTCCCGCTTTCATAATGAGCCCCTAAGTGCCAGTTTTGTTAATTGATGCTGCTGTTGTACATTCTCTTGGTACATGCCATGGTTTGTAAGTACAGGAAATAAACAAACTGTAGGATCTAAATACACAGCCTATACAAGGCTAGATATTTGGAGCAGCCTCTTTAGGAAGTTTATACAAAAGAGGTTTCACACATGATAAACATGCATGTTTTATATAGGTTGCACAGCAGTGTAGGGAATGGAATGTCCATTTCACGATGACTAGCATCATTGAGGGTTTACAGGCATCCTTGAAGTACATTTTCGACATTTATTTATTTAATATAACATGCGTGCTTTAGAAATTGGGTAAATAGATACATAGATTAGGAGACAATTATTTATTTAAATCATGATAGTTGATTCTGTAAACTGTACGCGCAATCATGTTTTTATTGTGAAGTGTATGGTAAATGGCAAATCTATTCCGATTTATTAAGAAACATTAACATTAACATTAAATATTAATCATGTGCAACACAAAAGATTATGTATTCTATGTCTGCATGTGACTACAAAATGGCCGCCACCTTTTTAATCTTTTGAGAATGATTTGAATGGCAGTTCTCTGTTTATGTATATGCTTTAAGATTCTGCCAATCATAATGCGTTGTTTTTAGATTTAACACATTTTGTCACTATGGGTAGCTGACATTGACAAAGGCCAGGGAGCCGAAAAGTGTTGCCAGCTGTAGTTTGCACGTAAAATTGAAAATGAGTATCAAGAAACAAGAAGCATTGAGTGACCAGCGTCTTTCTGAGGGAAAACAACACACACATATATATATATTGTTAACTTCACAATAAAAACATGATTGCGCGTACAGTTTACAGAATCAACTATCATGATTTAAATAAATAATTGTCTCCTAATCTACTTGGACAACCCCATGGAGCGTAATATATATATATATATATATATATATATATATATATATATATATATATATATATATATATATATATATATATATATATATATATATATATATATATATATATCCAAAGACAACTCCCTTGAACTTTTCTACACAGGAGCACGCAGAGCACAAACCTTCAAATGCACGTTGCTTTTATTCTGCATTAGATAAGGACAGCTTATAACATTTCCTGACACGTTTCGGCATCTGATCTGCCTTGATCACAGGTAAGTAAAATTCTTTGTCATGTGACTGCAATGTCATGTCCTGTTTAAAAGCACCCCATAGGACTACTGAGTACCATGTGATCTCAAAGGTACTACAGTCTCCAGAATGCACCTTGATAGCCTCTCAGTTCTCGCCTCTCTGTGCAGTTCGTTTTCCAAAACAACTTATTGTCACTGGGACCCTGCACATAGCGTTTGGAATACTTCTGGACTCTTTTTGCAAGGCGCAAAAAGATTCAACACAGGGTTTTAAAACTGTCTTCTTATTTCATTTTGCGCTGCAACAAGTGTTTGGAGGTTAACGTGAATGACACTTTTTAAAATGCAAATGTTTAACTATAACATGGCTGAAACCTATGTACCCCATCCCCCGGGGCCTGGCCTTCCTCGTTGGGGGCTGTGGGGGGGTCCCCAATCCCCCCACGGTCCCTGCCGGTGGCCCGCATCCTGCGGGAGCCGGCATTACTTTTCTGCATGGGGAGCAGCTAACATGCTGCTCTCCATATAGAAAAGCATTCGACTTTGATTTTTGAAAGAGAGAGTAGGTTTCCTGCTCTCTCTTTAAAAAATCAACGCAGTTTGCTGTGGTAGGGTGGGAGCCGAGAGGCTCCCTTCCCTACCACAGCAAACAGCATTGTCCCGGGGGTAGGTACCCCGGGACACTGCAGGAGCCGGCCCTGGGGGGTGGCGGTCCCCAGAGCCATCGAGGGCTCCAGGAGGGGGCCGCGCGGCCCCCCTCCCAACATCTAAGAAGCCCTGGGGGGTGGTGGTCCCCGGGGCTGGGTGGTCCGTCACGGACCCCCCTATTTTGCATATTAGTGCCCCGGGGAGGTAGCGGTCCCCGGAACGTGTGAGAGGGCTTGAGCCCCCCCCACACAGGTTGTTTAAAAAAAGAAAAATGAAGCCCCGGGGCTGCGGGGGGGCCTTGAATCCCCCGCATATTTAGAAAAAAAGCCCCGGGGTGGCGGTCCCCGGGGCTGCGGGGGGGCTATGTGCCCCCCCGCTAGGAAAATGACTTTGCCCCGGGGGGTGGCAGTCCCCAGGGCAGTGTGGGGGGGATTGGGCCCCCCACACACTTTTTTAAAAATATGCCCCCGGGATTTGGTCCCCTCGGGGGCTAATTTAAAAAGAAGCAACCCTTGTTTGTTTTTTTTTCGCCGGGTACGTGTACGTACGCGTACCCCGCGATTTATTTATTTTTTTTAAATTATTTTTTGGGCCTTGGAGGTCCTTGTGGGACACCCTGAGCAGGCCTAGGGCGTCAGGGTGTGTCTACCCTGCCCCCTTTGCGTGTTTTGCGCGTTTGTTTTCAGCTTTCTTGTGCCTTGGTTCTACCGAGGCACAAGATGGCTGCCAGCACTTCCTGGTTTGGAGTGTTGGCAGCCAATTAGCATTCAGCTCGTGCTCGGGAAGGTACAGAGTACAGTAAGCTTACAGTAAGCTTACAGTAAGCTCCCTTAGATATACTTATGATTTTACTTAAGATTTTCTCAGGAACTACTGGACGGATTTACACCATTCAACAAAAAGAGTCATCTGCGAACCAAACTCTACCTTGTTGCCAAATTTGGTGTAATTCCGTTCAGCCGTTCAAGCTCAAGCCCTGGCTAAAGGTCCTATGGAAAATTGCATGGGAAAACACGATTTGGGACCCCCCTTTTTTCTCGGCCCCCCTTCACGAATCACCCCCAAACTCTCAGGGAAGGAGCGGAGCGGAGCAGGACATTTTCTTGGAGAAATTCGCGAAGATTCGTCGACCGGCGCCAAAGTTATTCCAAATAGAATGTTGCGGATTTCCTATGGAAACTAGGTTTTAACTATAACTACCTACTGGCGACCGCCAGTAGGTAATATATATATATATATATATATATATATATATATATATAATATATATATATATAATATATATATATATATATCCACGAAAGGAATCCCAGTCGTATTCACCGGGAAAACAAAGACTCGCACTCCAGGATCCGTGTATGATAGGAAATTGTATTTATTGGCGACGCGTTTCGACCAGGCGGTCTTTCTCGTTGGCCAAATGCATACAGTTACAGCCACCATTTTAAAGTGCACAGTAGTGATGAACAGTGAAAAGGGACCATTATCCGAGTAAAAACTACAATAGAGCTGGAAAATAGACTACATTGTTTCCTTGCTCAGGTAATGCATAATGTGAACAGATTATTATGGTGAGTATTCTCGGGGAAGATTACATAAATGAATGGCAATCTAGGCCAAGTGGCCAAACAATACTAGCAAAAAATGATGGTCCTGTTACAGCAATACACATATTTACATGATAAACATGAAGTTGAGTAAACATTGCCGAAAAATATGTACAGAAACAAAATTAAGGTCAATATTCACAGGGAGGAGTGGAAAGGGAGGTGTTTCTAAATAAAATGAAATAAAATTAAAATTAAGGGATGTTTACCTGGCACTGGAACAAGCCTGTTACCAACGCCAAAGTTGTGTAGAAAAATATAACCCCTCTGCTAACTATTTACAACCCTCTTGTTGCTCTACTACGTGGGGTGCAGGGGTGGGTGGGAGTGTGATGTGCGAAAATTAAAAGGGGAATTGAGGTCGGTTGGATCCCTTGATTGTGGGATTTCCCCAACAAATTAGTTACGGGGGCAAGCAAGGGGGTTTTTGATGACCAAGTGGACATGGGTACTCATCCGATATGGACATATAACTCCTCATCCTCATTCATGCCAAAGGGGTTCTTAGAGTCCAGGCGAATGATGTATTGCGATTCCAGGACTCGTAGCTGTTTCACTCGGTCGCCCCCTCTGGGGCTGGCTGGTACTCTGTCAATACCAAAAACGAAAAACAATTAACATCTTTGTTATGGTATTGCGTCCAATGGCGTGCAGTAGCATAGCTCATATCACCATTCTTAATTGCCCTCATGTGCTCAGGGATACGTTTCTTGATTGAAAAAATCGTGCTCCCTATGTAGAACTTTCCACAAGGGCATACAATCACATATACACAAAAATCAGTGTTACAGTTCATGAATTTACCAATCAGCTCTGTTCTTCCAGTAGGCAGGGGATATGGTTTAACATTTTTGCTGGTCCCACACGCCTTACATTTCCCGTACTTAAAAAAGCCCTTCTGTTCCTGAAGCCAAGTGCGTTTCTTGGGAGCACCCAGGTAGCTTCTGACCAACATGTCTTTGAGAGAGCGCGCCTTCCTGTATGTAATTTGTGGCTGTTTACTGACTGTGTTCCCTATGACAGGATCGTTCTTCACAATATGCCAGTGCCTCTTGAGTGTCTCGCGCACTTTGTCTGCTTCTACACTGAATGTGGTGATCATCCTGACATTATTGGTTTTACTGGTTTCTCTGGGCTTCATTGTTTTCTTTACCAAGAGCGCCGCTCTGTCTCTAGCCTTTGCTTTCTCCTTGGCCGCCAGCAATACCTGGTTGGAGTACCCTCTAGCCCTGAATCTCTCGGTCATAGATGCCTGTTCTTTTTCAAAGGCTGTCTGGAAACTACAGTTGCGCTTGGCTCTCAGAAACTCCCCATACGGGATACTGCTCTTGAGAATGGTTGGGTGGTAACTGCTGGTGTGTAAGACGCTGTTTCCTGAGGTGGGCTTCCTATATAGGCTTGTGTGTATTGCCCCTTGTTCAATCTTGATAGTTACATCAAGGAAATCCATTTCACCCTGATCTTGCTTGCTCGTGAACCTGAGATTTACATCATTCCTGTTAAGTGAGCTGAGGAAACGGTCTAGGTCTGATTTGGGCCCTCCCCAGATCAAGAAAATGTCATCTAGGTAACGAGTGTACAAGGCAATGTGGCGTGTGAGGTTGATGTTGTCATCGGTCCAAAGCACTTGCTCCTCCCACCACCCCATTAGCATACACGCATAACTGGGCGCAAAGCAACTTCCCATCGCAGTCCCAACTCCTGTTTGAACCACCTGTCATCAAATAGGAAAAAATTGTTCAGCAAACAATATTCCAACATTTCAAGTAGCATGTTAGTTTGTTGAAAAAGGAAAATGGATATGTCCCTCAAAAAGTGTTTGCATGCATTGAGACCATCCTGCTGTCTGATACACGTATAGAGGGAAACCACATCTATGGTGACTAGCCAGAAATTGTCTTCCCACGTGATTCCCTCTATCTTTCTGATGAAGTCAGTGCTGTCTCTGCAGTATGAGGGAAGGTTAAGAACATACGGAAAGAGAAAAGTGTCCAGAAAAATGGAGGTGTTTTCAAGGAGGCTGCTGTTGGCAGATACAATCGACCTGCCAGGCGGATTGGTGTCATCCTTGTGCACCTTTGGCAACATTTAAAAACATTTAAAAACAAGGAGACACAGGGTGCTTGATGTATAGAAATCTATACTCTGACTCAACTAGTAGGCCTCCCTCCTTCCACATCCGCAATTTCTCATAATAGCTGGTAATACTAGAAACATATTCATGTCATGAAAAGTATCGAGGCTGTCATGTGGTGTAATTGGATTAAAGGTCGATTTGGGTCTGAGATTGGTAGAATTGCACCCACCCAAAGTGAGTCCCATACATTCAAGTATTTCAGAGTCATTCAAACCATCTATGTCTTCACCACGCAGTTCCATCGCACCTGCCAGACTCTCCACATCCTGTATACTGAGACACCTGTGTGCTCCAGCCCGGTTCATCAACCCTCTGGTCTAGAGCCCACATTTTCTTGAGCATGAACATTTTCATAAGTTTCAATTTGCGGACAAAAGGGAAAACATCAACTCTAGTCCGGCTGTAATCGAAATTGGCCATAGGGCAAAATGTCAAGCCCAATTCCAATACCGATCTCTCAGCCAAAGTCAAAGTATGAGAGGAAAGGTTAACAATTGTCAAATTGGGCTCACCCATCATTGTTGCTTGGTCTGTCGTGATGTTCTCCCATGCGACATTGCTCCTCTTGTGTTTCCTTCCCCCGCCTCGTTTTTTTCCCTTTGCGCTTACGCCTCTTCCCCTTCCGTAGGTTTGTTCCGGTGGTCTTGCCCGCAATGTCATTCATGACTGTAAAAAATTATATTCTTCTAAAGGTTTGAAGGTCAGTACGTTCCTGCCGCTGGTGTCCAATAGCTCATCCGCTTCGGAGTAGTTGTCTGATCCAGATTCAGAGACCGTGGTGTTACGTTGCTGCGTGTTTGCTGCAAGCTGTTTATATATATATATATAACAATATATATATATATATATATATATATATATATATATATATATTACCTACTGGCGGTCGCCAGTAGGTATATATAGTTAGGATTTTTTCCCTATGGGATTTTTGAAAATTCTATGTCTAATAAATTTGGCGTTTGTGGACGGAATTGGCTGAAATTTTCAGGAAAATGGAACATTTTGTTTCTGAGCAGCCCCTGAAAATTTGGGGGGGTTTGTCAAGGGGGGGCCGAGAAAAAAGGGGGTCCCAAAACGCGTTTTTCCCATGTTAATTTCCATAGGGCGGTTGGCCTCACTTTTAGCCCGAACGGCTGAATGGATTTGCACGAAACTTGGCAAAATTGTAGGGACTGTTAGCCCGATGTGCCTTTGCTAGGTCTCAATATATGTGCTCCAGTGGATTTTGAGAAATTAACGTTCAAAAAAAGATATATATCTGTAACAGCGCACCGGGCAGCGCTCCGCTTCGCGTACTTTTCGCGTTACGGAGCTTTGCGAAGCGAAGCTGATTGGTTCTCCCGCGTCTGTAAACATTCCAAACAGTCCGTAGCGGCCGCCATCTTGTCTCTCGGTAGGATCGAGAGACAAGAGGAGGCCAAAGCGAAGGGGCAAATGACCATAAGGGGGCATAGTAGATCCTCCCTGACCCCCTAGGTTTGATGTGGAGGTTTTAAAAGGGCCCCGCGGGGCAAAAAAAAAAATCGAACGGGTGAAAGGATTTGCATGAAACTTGGCAAAATTGTAGGGACCGGTAGCCCGATGTGCCTTTGCTGGGTCTCAATATATGTGCTGCAGTGGATTTTGAGAAAATAACGTTCAAAAAAAGATATATATCTGTGACAGTGACCCGGGTAGCGCTCCGTTTCGCGTACTTTTCGCGATACGGAGCTTTGCGAAGCGAAGCTGATTGGCTCTCCGGTGTCTGTAAACATTCCAAACAGTACGGAGCGGCCGCCATCTTGTCTCTCGGTAGGATCGAGAGACAAGAGGAGGCCAAAGCGAAGGGGCAAATGACCATAAGGGGGCATAGTAGATCCTTCCTGACCCCATAGGTTTGATGTGGAGGCTTTAAAAGGGCTCCGTGGGGCAAAAAAAAAAATCGTTTTTTTTGGTGGGGTGCGCCCGGTTAGCGTAACGGGAAGCGGACTGGGGAGCGTACTACAAGGAAACAAGAATGATTGACTTTTAACTTATTGTATGTTTATAGACTTTTTTTTTCTTTTTTTTCTGTTGAGTGACGTCTCGGCCTATCTCCACGGGATGCAGTCCCTACCATCTCGGCGTTTAAGCCCAGGGGGACCGGTAATGTGGGAGAGATAACGTCTGTTAACGTTCGATTCGAAGGAAATCAGGAAGTGTTGAAAAACATTGTCTGCGCCATCTTGCCTTTTTTCAAATGCCACACTTTTGTCGTGCACGGCAGCCATTTTAGATGCCTTGACCAGACCCACTCTCTGCACGCTGTCGATCTTTAGCATGGCTCCCCACCCTCGCAAGCATCTCCCCCATGCACTGGTCACCCCCGCTCTCTGTCTTATGCATGGGCAATAACCCTCCCCCCATCTGCGCTGTTCTTCCCTGAGAATCACACCCTGTGCCCGCCCGACACCTCCCTTTCGCCCTATTCACTACCGCACCCTCTGACACTCCTCTTCCTCTGTGTCCGATTGTCCAGGCCGGTCCCAGGCTATCAGGTAGCCCTGCAGATGTAGTTTATGGCCCCAGCTGTAAAGAATCACCCCTCTTCAAAGGAGTTATAGTAGATCAAGGCCCACACCCGATGAGATCCGTCACACCACACGCGTTCCTACTATCTGAAAACCATCCTGTATTGTGATTGGGGAGGGGACCGAGCCTGAAGCTGAAGATGCCAGGGATGCCTCTTTGTACATCAAAGTTTTTACAATTATGTGTCACATTAAAAATATATAGCACTCCAACAAAGTAGTAGGCTTATAAAACTTTAATAACTTATAAATATATACAACGCAACAAAAACAGTAAAAACATTTAAACATTTTTAGGAAAAAGGAAGGAACAATGGTCAGTAGCGGTCGGTTGTGCGAATAGTCCCAAGGCAGCACAACGTCCTGAGTTCTGGATGGCACCCAGGTGATGTTGCCTGGGTGCCGCACTGGTTTTGGGTATCCTACAATGCTGCTCCGAATAACGGCGTGGGGCGTCCCGGGGGGTTGGTCGTCAGTAGCGGTCTGTTGTGCGAATAGTCCCAAGGCAGCAGAACGCGCTGAGATGTGGATGGCACCTAGGTGATGTCCAGTAAGTTGCCGCACTGGTTTTGGTATCCTACAATGCTGCTCCGAATAACGGCGTGGGGCGCCCCGGGGGGGGGGGGGGTGAGGCGGCGTGAACGGGCCAGGTGGAGGCTCGTCTGCTGTAGTGGGGCGCCCCTTTACCGTTTCAGTTGCCATTCCGTCCGCTTTTGGTACACTGTGTCAAAATCCGCCATTCAGCTGAGTTGCGCCCACTCTTGCGGTGCAGCGATAGGCGGCTGCCACAGGACTCTCAAAATGGCGGCAGGCTCTTTCCTTTTTGGGCCTGGTCCACTGAAATGGCCCTGGGAAACCTTGGAAATCGGACGCTTGTCTGCTAGGTCTTGGACCCCATTCTCGAAAGCGTCCCCTCAGCCTTGAGGATTCTACAAAAGTCTTGGGGGCCCCCGACTCCTGCAGGCTTCCGGTGGGGAGCGGCTGCCATGATTGCTCGCGGAATGATCACGACGGAGCCACGAGATGGTGGTGCTCTCATGCTGACGCCAGCTTCAGTCTGAAACATCCAGAAACAAGGTGGGGCTTTCATCGTTTGGGAAAAAAAAAAGTTTTCATCCAATGAAAAGTGTTGTTTTTAGGTCATATGATCAAGCCTTCCATCATTAGGAAACCAAAAGTAAAATGAACCAATGAAAAGTTTTATAAACAAGTCACATGACCTGTTTTGCGGCATAGGGTATAAAAAGCGTAGAAAATCCGTTGGCACGTGAGGCGGCGTCAGTAGCGGACCGATGTGCGAATAGGCCGAAGGCAGCACAACGCGCCAAGATCCGGATGGCACCGAGGTGGTGTCTAGCAAGTTGCCGCACTGGTGTGGCCATCCTACAATCCTGCTCCGAATAACGGCGTGGGGTGCCCGAAGGGGGGAGGGGGAGGAGGCGGCGTGAACGGGCCTTCCCAGGTGGAGGCTCGTCTGCTGTAGTGGGGCGCCCCTTTACCGTTTCAGTTGCCATTCAGCTGAGTTTCGGCCGCTCTTGATGCTACAGCGACAGGCGGCTGCAACAGGACTCTCAAAATGGCGGCCTGTTCTTTGGATTTGGGCCTGGTCCACTAAAATGGCCCTGGGACACCTTAGAACTCGGACGCTCGAATTTTTTTTCCTTTCCTCTACATGCAAAAAAAGGTAAATGCCCGGTACGTTACACGCCTCATCTGCCACGATGTACTCTCCAGACGAACCGAAAAAAAATATAGTTATGGTAACTATACCATGCATCGTCATATGGAGAGGTGGCACCGATTAATTATAGTGCTGCATAAAAGAGAGATTTGGAGGAGAACCCCCGATCTGCCAGTGCATTCACCAAAGAAGTGGCACTGACAGCATCAGAGGCAAGGGAAACGGTCCCCAATATTTAGAAGAACTTTGGAAAGATTAAAATGACATGTTTAGATTGTGGCAAATTAATTTCATGTGGACAGATGAGTGTTACTCTAATAAATACAGCATATGAACATCATCATAGTCGATGGTTGGTAGAGACATTTTGACTATATCCTGGACCTGCCCGTCCTCGCCCAAAATGGCGCAGGAATAAATGGGACTCGTAACTCCTTGTTGTGTACTGGTTGCAGAACCTTGAAATCACGAGATACGTATGCAGTTTTGAAGCACATGGCGGGCGGGGACGAGAATTGATTGAATATTTCGACATCCCTATTGATATTAAGTTCTGATGTGTTATTGATTACTGTACTATTGAAAGTTCGAATTAACGTTGCCCATGGTACTTGCCCGCAAATGTATATCTAGATAATTTTATTGTAACTGGCTCTGTCGTATTTTAATTATTAAATGTACGTCCACCGATTCCGCAACTGTTAGACACCTTAGTTCTTGCAACATAATGGCCCGCCCGTTACGTTCCTCTACAGTGTAAATGTCTACTCATCATATACGATTACAGTTTGCTCCGTGGCCGGCCCACGTGGTTATAGGCCCGTATTTGTATACTGACGTTTTCACAATAAAGGTTTTTAAAAGAAAACATGGTAGTAGTTTTTACATTGGTAAAGTTTTTAATAATAGTCACTGTTTTAGAATCAGTAAAAGGCAAGTGAAATAAAGCAGTCCAATTACATGAAGGGTAAAAGGTATAATACGCAGGAACGCAGTAAAGATAAATGGTCGAGGGCTGTTGTGTTTTCTACTCCTGCAACATAAAGTGATCGATAAGAATCTGATATTCAGGCGTATCGGCGACTAAGACAGCAGGCCGAGCCTCTTTTGCTCAACGGCTCCGTCATGGGACGAAGAAACGCCCTTTTTCTCGAAAAAGGAATATATTTTACTTGCAGGACAGTTTTAAATTTTCCGGGAAAGTACATTAGCCTGGAACATTATAACATATGTTTAAGAAAAAATAATGTTCGAAAGTAATAAAAAGCGTAATTTTTAGGTCATATGACCAAGCCTTTCATCAATAGAATAAGAAAAGTAAAATGAACCAATGAAAAGTTTTATTAATAAGTCACATGACCTGTTATGCTTACGTTACGCGCTGCGCGCCGCGCCCCGGATCGCTTCCGGGAAGCTGCGCTTCGCGCACCGGAGCACTTCCGGGTGCGCAAAAGCGGCGCGTCATATGACGCATTACGCGACAACGCAGGTCCAGAATATAGTCAAAATGTCTCCACCAACCAGCGGTCGGAACACAACCCCTTTCAGCAGGCTAAATAGTTCTGTTAAATGACAACAGAAGGGACGGGCAACAAGAACCATCAGTCAAAGAGGGGAGGGCAAGTTCTTCTCTACCGGGTCACGTTGGGGCGCTACCGGAACTGATCGAATTGGTAGTCTACAGTGTTTCTGGATGTTTCAGACTGAAGCTGGCGTTAGCATGAGAGCACCACCATTTCGTAGCTCCGTCGTGGCCATTCCACGAGCAATCATGCTAGGCGCTCCCCACCAGAAGCCTGCGGGAGTCGGGGGCCCCCAAGACTTTTGTAGAATCTTTAAGGCTGAGGGGACGCTTTCGAGAATGGAGCTCAAGCTCTAGCAGACAAGCGTCCGAGTTCCAAGGTGTCGCAGGCCCATTTTAGTGGACCACGCCCAAATCTGAAGAGTCGGCCGCCATTTTGAGAGTCCTGTGGCAGCCGCCTATCGCTGCACCGCAAGAGCGGGAGCAACTCAAGTACATGGTGAGCGAGACGCTGTAGTCGAAAGAGCGGGTGGTAAACAGCTGAATAGCGGAAGAGGCACAGTGTAGCAAAAGCGGGCTGAATGGCAACTGAAACGGAAAAGGGGCGCCCCACTACAGCGTGTCTTTAGGTGAAACGGATTGTGGGACAAGGTGAAGAATGGAAGAGTCACCAAAAGGCAAAAAGTTCCGCTTGACCCCGGGAGCCGGCCACCTATGTCGGGGGCGATCTCAGGCCACACCAGGGCAACACGACTTGGGGAGGGGGCCGGAGCCAAGCGCCCCCTCCGAGTCCGCGCCATGACACCTTCCCTCGGGGGCCTCCGTCAAGCGGTTCAGGGTGGCACCGCATCACATTGTTTTCAAATGCAGTCACGTCCTCAAACAGCCCCCACTTACATTAAGAATAGTGAAGCTGAAGCAAGTGCAAATAGGCTTCAGACAGTGTTACAAGCACTCCTCAAAACTTTGAACCATCAGAGTGCATGAGTTTGATGCTCGATCGTTTGAGCTAGCCGGATCGGGCAACAAAAAGTATAAAATAGTTATGTAAATAGTTATTTAATAAAATGTTTTACCCTGTTACTTTGCTGGTGTGTTGTATATATTTGTAATATTTGCATAGAGTTTATCGTTATTTTGGGCGGGGTGGGTGGCGTAGCCGAGCTGTCTTGCAGCCATCATGGTGTGGAGTTCAGTTCATCTCACTAGTTTCGTATTTCTCATGAGGGGTTGTTCCTAATGTTTCTATTTTAGCGAGGTCAAAAAGAGATCCCATTAGTGGCCTACTGATTTTGCTCGATTCATTTTGTTTTTTTACACGATTTTTCGCTATCTGCAAAGACTAAACAGAGTATTGCGACTCTGTGCTTGTTTGTAAATAGAGAATGAACCAAAGAGAACCAATTCTAAAACAGTAAATGCTTGGATAACAATCAATCAAATGGAGAGAGAAGCAGGAACGACGGATTACAACGGGGGCAAAGGCCTGCGTTAACTACCCTTCACTATCTGCAAAGAGAGAGTACTCCTAATAGAAATGAGGGGGGGCAGCATTCAAAGCAGATCAGTGTGCATAAACACGAAAATGTTTTTTCTTACCACGTACTTGACATTCGACAGCTTATGATATTTGCTATTAAAAAACCATTGAAATTCACTGAAAAAACCATAGGTTATAGACCATATATAGTTAGGAATTAGCATTTACAAAACCTTGAAAATTCACTGAAAAAACCATAGGTTATAGACCATATATAGTTAGGAATTAGCATTTAAAAAACCTTTTTTTACTCACACAAAACCATTGAAATTCCATATATAGTTAGTAGTACTAACTATATATCGCGCACCCGCAATCCACTGCTGATCATGTCACATATTACATCATTCATGACATGGTCGGTGACATCACTGATGACATCACTGATGACATCTCAAATGACATCACTGATGACATCACTGATGACATCTCAAATTACATCACTGATGACATCACTGATGACATCTCAAATGACATCACTGATGACATCACTGATGACATCTCATTTGACATTACTGATCACATCACTGATGACATCATTCATATGATAATACGATGAACCTCTTCAGACTCTAATATAACCTTAGATACACTCAGTGTAAACAGACACTCACAGACTGTCACTCATCCATGGAGTTACTTATACACCTAGTCAGTCATGCAAAGAATCAATCACACTTCCATTTCCTCAACTATACAGTTATACACACCTTACTTATTCAAACATATACTAACACATATTTACTCTCTTTTACAATCCCTGATACAAGTTCACAATCATCCATACAGCCACTCACACATTCACTGGCTCTTATGCACAGTTATTTATATATGCCAACTCTCACATGTACTGTGTTTTACATATGTACTTACTTTGACATGTAGCACTGAGATATCCATTCACTCACCAATACACTGATGCACACAGTCAACCACCCATACAGCTGTTTCCACGTGCACTTTTGAACCCATACATCTAGTGAATCAACTGCTCACACATCTATGCACAGAGTCATACACTTCCCAGCCACCCACACACACACTCAGTCTCCCATACAAATACTTGAGCAACCAATCAATAACCCATATACTTACTCATATAGCTACTGATCAACACATGCAGCAGTTTACAGTACAACAAACATAATGATGCACAAATTAACACAGTTCAGTCACTAACCCATGCACTCAGTGAGACACATTTAACCACTCACTCATACAGTCAGTCATGCACCTACTAAATCCTTCATCCAGACACTTCTACATCCACTCATTCTTCAATATGTAAGACATATTTTAACTTTACAGAAATACACAGTCACTGGATGTTGTCATCAGTGATGTCATTTGAGATGTCATCAGTGATGTCATCAGTGATGTCATTTGAGATGTCATCAGTGATGTCATCAGTGATGTCATTTGAGATGTCATCAGTGATGTCATCAGTGATGTCACTGACCATGTCATGAATGATGTAATATGTGACATGATCAGCAGTGGATTGCGGGTGCGCGATATATAGTTAGTACTACTAACTATATATGGAATTTCAATGGTTTTGTGTGAGTAAAAAAAGGTTTTTTAAATGCTAATTCCTAACTATATATGGTCTATAACCTATGTTTTTTTCAGTGAATATATATTATTATATTATTGACATTTAGTTAAGGATGAATATGGAAATACTTTTATTCCACTGGTGCTTCGACGTCATATATATATATATTCACTGAAAAAACCATAGGTTATAGACCATATATAGTTAGGAATTAGCATTTAAAAAACCTTATTTTACTCACACAAAACCATTGAAATTCCATATATAGTTAGTTGCACTAACTATATATCGCGCACCCGCAATCCACTGCTGATGATGTCACATATTACATCATTCATGACATGGTCAGTGACATCACTGATGACATCTCAAATGACATCACTGATGACATCATCCAGTGACTGTGTGTTTCTGTAAAGTTTAAATATGTTTTACATATTGAAGAATGAGTAGATGTAGAAGTGTCTGGATGAAGGATTTAGTAGGTGCGTGACTGACTGTATGAGTGAGTGATTAAATGTGTCTCACTGAGTGCATGGGTTAGTGACTAAATTGTCTTAATTTGTGCATCATTATGTCTGTTGTTCTGTAAACTGCTGCATGTGTTGGTCAGTAGCTATTTGAGTAACTATATGGGTTATTGATTGATTGCCCAAGTATTTGTATGGGAGACTGAGTGTGTGTGTGGCTGGCTGGGAGGTGTGTGACTCTGTGCAGATCAATGTGTACTTGTATCAATGATTGTATAAGAGAGTAAGTATGTGTTAGTATATGTTTCAAAATGTAAGGTGCTCTATGTTTAACTGTATAGATTAGAAAATGGAAGTGTGATTGATTATTTACAGGACTGACTAGGTGTGTGAGTAACTCCATGGATGAGTGACAGAGTGTGAGAGTCTGTATAGGTGTATGAGTGCATATGATAGTGTTGTAAAGATGAGTGATTGTATGTATGAATGATTGTATGGGTAAATGAGTGAATGTGTGTGTAAACATAGGAATCACTGAGTGCGTATGTAGTAACTAGTATTGGTGTGTCAATGGTTTCAAAAATTATACTCTGTATTTAACACTGGGTGTAACAGAGGTTATATTAAAGTGTGAGGAGATGCATTGTATTGTCACATGAATGATATCATCAGTGATGTGGTCATTGATGTCAAATGAGATGTCATCAGTGATGTCATCAGTGATGTCATTTGAGATGTCATCAGTGATGTCATTTGAGATGTTATCAGTGATGTCATTTCAGATGTCATCAGTGATGTCATCAGTGATGTCATTTGAGATGTCATCAGTGATGTCATCAGTGATGTCACTGACCATGTCATGAATGATGTAATATGTGACATCATCAGCAGTGGATTGCGGGTGCGCGATATATAGTTAGTGCAACTAACTATATATGGAATTTCAATGGTTTTGTGTGAGTAAAATAAGGTTTTTTAAATGCTAATTCCTAACTATATATGGTCTATAACCTATGGTTTTTTCAGTGAATTTTCAAGGTTTTGTAAATGCTAATTCCTAACTATATATGATCTATAACCTATGGTTTTTTCAGTGAATTTCAATGGTTTTTTAATAGCAAATATCATAAGCTGTCGAATGTCAAGTACGTGGTAAGTGAAAACATTTTCGTGTTTATGCACACTGATCTGCTTTGAATGGTGCCCCCCCCCCCTCATTTCTATTAGGAGTACTCTCTCTTTGCACATAGTGAAGGGTAGTTAACGCAGGCCTTTGCCCCCGTTGTAATACGTCGTGCCTGCTTCTCTCTCCATTTGATTGATTGTTATCCAAGTATTTACTAT
This sequence comes from Lissotriton helveticus, assembly GCF_964261635.1. NCBI lineage: Eukaryota > Metazoa > Chordata > Amphibia > Caudata > Salamandridae > Lissotriton > Lissotriton helveticus. The sequence goes on along the minus strand of NC_136059.1, from coordinate 1,173,508,135 downwards.
TTTAGAATTGGTTCTCTTTGGTTCATTCTCTATTTACAAACAAACACAGAGTCGCAATACTCTGTTTAGTCTTTGCAGATAACGAAAAATCGTGTAAAAAAAAAAAGAAAAGGAATCGAGCAAAATCAGTAGGCCACTAACGGGATCTCTTTTTGACCTCGCTAAAATAGAAACATTAGGAACAACCCCTCATGACAAATACAAAACTAGTGAAATGAACTGAACTCCACACAATGATGGCTGCAAAACAGCTCGGCTCCGCCACCCACCCCGCCCAAAATAACGATAAAGAGCGGCTGCCATGATTGGTTGCGGAATGGCCACGACGGAGCTACGAAATGGTACTGCTCTCATGCTAACCCCAGCTTCAGTCTGAAACATCCAGAAACACTGTAGACTACCAATTCGATCAGTTCCGGTAGCGCCCCAATGTAACCCGGTAGAGAAGAACTAGCCCTCCCCTCTTTGACTGATGGTTCTTGTTGCCTGTCCCTTCTGTTGTCATTTAACAGAACTATTTAGCCTGCTGAAAGGGGTTGTGTTCCGACCGCTGGTTGGTGGAGACATTTTGACTATATTCTGGACCTGCGTTGTCGCGTAATGCGTCATATGACGCGCCGCGTTAGCGCATCCGGAAGTCATCCGGGGCGCGCAGCGCGTAACGTAAGCATAACAAGTCATGTGACTTGTTAATAAAACTTTTCATTGGTTCATTTTACTTTTCTTATTCTAATGATGAAAGGCTTGGTCATATGACCTAAAAATTACGCTTTTTATTACTTCCGAACATTATTTTTTCTTAAATATATGTTATAATGTTCCAGGCTAATGTACTTTCCCGGAAAATTTACAACTGTCCTGCAAGTAAAATATATTCTTTTTTCGAAAAAAAGAGCGTTTCTTCGTCCCATGACGGAGCCGTTGAGCAAAAGAGGGTCGACCTGCTGTCTTAGTCGCCGATACGCCTGAATATGAGATTCTTATCGATCACTTTATGTTGCAGGAATAGAAAACACAACAGCCCTTGACCATTTATCTTTACTGCGTTCCTTCGTATTATACCTTTTACCCTTCATGTAATTGGTCTGCTTTATTTCACTTGCCTTTTAATGATTCTAAAACAGTGACTATTATTAAAAACTTTACCAATGTATATACTACTACCATGTTTTCTTTTAAAAACCTTTATTGTGAAAATTTCATTATACAAATACGAGCCTATAACCACGTGGGCCTGCCACGGAGCAAACTGTAATCGTATATGATGAGTAGACATTTACACTGTAGAGGAACGTAACGGGCGGGCCATTAGGTTGCAAGAACTAAGGTGTCTAACAGTTACGGAATCGGTGGACGTACATTTTATAATTAAAATACGACAGGGCCAGTTACAATAAAATTATCTAGATATACATTTGCGGGCAAGTACCATGGGTGACGTTAATTCGAACTTTCAATAGTACAGTAATCAATAACACATCAGAACTTAATATCAATAGGGATGTCGAAATATTCAATCAATTCTCGTCCCCGCCCGCCATGTGCTTCAAAACTGCATACGTATCTCGTGATTTCAAGGTTCGGCAACCAGTACACAACAAGGAGTTACGAGTCCCATTTATTCCGGCGCCATTTTGGGTGAGGACGGGCAGGTCCAGGATATAGTCAAAATGTCTCTACCAACCATCGACTATGATGATGTTCATATGCTGTATTTATTAGAGTAACACTCATCTGTCCACATGAAATTAATTTGCCACAATCTAAACATGTCATTTTAATCTTTCCAAAGTTCTTCTAAATATTTGGGACCGTTTCCCTTGCCTCTGATGCTGTCAGTGCCACTTCTTTGATGAATGTACTAGCAGGTCAGGGGTTCTCCTCCAAATCTCTCTTTTATGCAGCACTATAATTAATTGGTGCCACCTCTCCATATGACGATGCATGGTATAGTTACCATAACTATATTTTTTTTCGGTTCCTCTGGAGAGTTCATCGTGGCAGATGAAGCGTGTAACGTACCGGGCATTTACCTTTTATTGCATGTACAGGAAAGGAAAAAAAAATCGAGCGTCCGAGTTCTAAGGTGTCCCAGGGCCATTTTAGTGGACCAGGCCCCTAATCCAAAGAACAGGCCGCCATTTTGAGAGTCCTGTTGCAGCCGCCTGTCGCTGTAGCATCAAGAGCAGCCGAAACTCAGCTGAATGGCAACTGAAACGGTAAAGGGGCGCCCCACTACAGCAGACGAGCCTCCACCTAGGAAGGCCCGTTCACGCCGCCTCCCCCCCCCCCCTTCGGGCACCCCACGCCGTTATTCGGAGCAGTATTGTAGGATGGCCACACCAGTGCGGCAACTTGCTAGACATCACCTCGGTGGTAACCGAATCTCAACGCCTTGTGGTGTCTTCTATTCAGAAAACATTGTTATGCTGCCTTCGACCTATTCGCCGCAAGTGCGCACACAACTCAACTGCATAGCTTGCTAGACACCACCTCGATGCCATCCGGATCTTGGAATCTCAGCGCCTTTTGGTGTCTTCTCTTCAGAAAATATTGTTGCGCTGCCTTTGGCCCCATTCGCACATCGGTCCGCTACTGACGCCATCTCACAGGCTAATGGGGCGCCCCACGCCGACTTTCAGCATTGTAGGATGACCACACCAGTACAGCAACTTGCTAGACATCACCTCGGTGCCATCCGGATCTCGGCGCCCCACTGCAGATGAAGTGCCTCTCAACTATGAAACCACCACGGTGACCTCCAGATCTTGGCGCGTTGTGCTGCCTTCGGCCTATTCGCACATCGGTCCGCTACTGACGCCATCTCACAGGCTAATGGGGCGCCCCACGCCGAGTTTCAGCATTGTAGGATGACCACACCAGTACAGCAACTTGCTAGACATCACCTCGGTGCCATCCGGATCTCGGCGCCCCACTGCAGATGAAGTGCCTCTCAACTATGAAACCACCACGGTGACATCCGGATCTTGGCGCGTTGTGCTGCCTTCGGCCTATTCGCACATCGGTCCGCTACTGACGCCATCTCACAGACTAATGGGGCGCCCCACGCCGAGTTTCAGCATTGTAGGATGACCACACCAGTGCACCTTACTAGACACCACCTCGGTGCCATCCGGATCTTGGCATCTCAGCGCCTTGTGGTGTCTTCTATTCAGAAAATATTCTTGCGCTACCTTTGCCCCATTCACACATCGGTCCGCTACTGACGCCATCTCACAGGCTAATAGGGCGCCCCACGCCGAGTTTCAGCATTGTAGGAAGACCACACCAGTACAGCAACTTGCTAGACATCACCTCGGTGCCATCCGGATCTTGGCATCTCAACGCCTAGTGGTATCTTCCATACAGAAAATATTGTTGCGCTGCCTTTGGCCCCATTCGCACATCGGTCCGCAACTTAGACATCACCTCGGTGCCATCCGGATCTTGGCATCTCAGCGCCTTGTGGTGTCAGTCAGAAAATATTGTTGCGCTGCCTTTGGCCCCATTCGCACATCAGTCCGCTACTGACACCATCTCACAGACCAACAGGGCGCCCCACGCCGACTTTCAACATTGTAGGATGGCCACACCAGTGCGGCAACTTACTAGACACCACCTCGGTGCCATCCGGATCTTGGCGCGTTGTGCTGCCTTTGGCCTATTCGCACATCGGTCCGCTACTGACGCAAACTCACAGGCCAACGGGGCGCCCCACGCCGACTTTCAGCATTGTAGGATGGCCACACCAGTGCTGCAACTTGCTGGACACCACCTCGGTGCCATCCGGATCTTGGCGCGTTGTATTGCCTTCGGCCTATTCGCACATCGGTCCGCTACTGACGCCGCCTCACGTGCCAACGTATTTTCTCCGCATTTTATACCCTATGCCGCATAACAGGTCATGTGACTTGTTTATAAAACTTTTCATTGGTTCATTTTACTTTTGGTTTCCTAATGATGGAAGGCTTGATCATATGACCTAAAAACAACACTTTTCATTGGATGAAAACTTTTTTTTTTCCCCAAACGATGAAAGCCCCACCTTGTTTCTGGATGTTTCAGACTGAAGCTGGCGTCAGCATGAGAGCACCACCATCTCGTAGCTCCGTCGTGGTAATTCCGCGAGCAATCATGGCAACCGCTCCCCACCAGAAGCCTACAGGAGTCGGGGGCCCCCAAAACTTTTGATGAATCCTCAAGGCGGAGGGGACGCTTTCGAGAATGGGGTCCAAGACCTAGCAGACAAGCGTCCGATTTCCAAGGTGTCCCAGGGCCATTTCAGTGGACCAGGCCCAAAAAGGAAAGAGCCTGCCGCCATTTTGAGAGTCCTGTGACAGCCGCCTATCGCTGCACCGCAAGAGTGGGCGCAACTCAGCTGAATTGCGGCTTTTGACACAGTGGACCAAAAACGGACGGAATGGCAACTGAAACTGTAAAGGGGCGCCCCACTACAACAGATGACACTCCACCTGGAGAGGCCCGTTCACGCCGCCTCCCCCGGGGCGCCCCACGCCGTTATTCGGAGCAGCATTGTAGGATACCAAAACCAGTGCGGCAACTTACTGGACATCACCTTGGTGCCATCGTTCTGCTGCCTTGGAACTATTCGCACAACAGTTTGCTACTGATGACCCACCCCCCGCGACGCCCCACGCCGGAAATCTGGACGTTGTGCTGCGTTGGGACTATTCGCACAGCCGACCGCTACTTCGTTGTTTTTCCCTAAAAATGTTTATATGTTATTACTATTTTTGTTTTCTTGTATATATTTATAAGTTATTAAAGTTTTATAATCTTACTACTTTGTCGGAGTGCTATATATTTTTAATGTGACACATAATTGTAAAAACTTTGATGTACAAAGAGTCATCCCTGGAATCTTCCGCTTCAGGCTCGGTCCCCTCCCCAATCACAATACAGGATGGTTTTCAGATAATAGGAACGCGTCTGCTGTGACGGATCTCATCGAGTGTGGGCCTTGATCTACTATAACTCCTTTGAAGAGGGGTGATTCTTTACAGCTGGGGCCATAAACTACATCTGCAGGGCTAGCTGATACCCTATGACCAGCCTGGACAATCGGACACAGAGGAAAAGGAGTGTCAGAGGGTGCGGTAGTGAATAGGGCGAAAGGGAGGTGTCGGGCGGGCACAGGGTGTGATTCTCAGGGAAGAGCAGCGCAGATGGGGGGAGGTTTATTACCCATGCATAAGACAGAGAGCAGGGGTGACCACTGCCTGGGGGAGATGCTTGCGAGGGTGGGGAGCCATGCTAAGGATCGACAGCGTGCACAGAGTGGGTCTGGTCAAGGCATCTAAAATGGCTGCCGTGCACGACAAAAGTGTGGCATTTGAAAAAAGACAAGATGGCGCAGACAATGTTTTTCAACACTTCCTGATTTCCTTCGAATCGAACGTTAACAGACGTTGGGGCATATTACCAAAGTTAAGCGATATTTATCCCTAACGATGCTTAGCAACGATTTTTTTACCGCTAAGCATCGTCAGAAATTATCGCAGATAAACCTTGCTATTATCAAGGTTTATCGCAAATAATAATAAACGACCGCAATGCATTAATATCACTGAAAACTCAGCGATATTCATGCATTACCGAGCTAATGCTCTTAGCCATGTTATCCACCTCCCATTGGATAACATGGCTAAGAACTGCTCAGGGCAGGTGCTAGCTTTTGGAGATATTCGCGCTTATCTCGAATATTTCCAAAAGTTGATAATAGGAGATAGCGATGTTAGCGACTGTTTCCAGTCGCTAACATCTTGGCATGCCCACTTTGCATGTCATTAGTGATAAATATCACTCACATGCAAAGTGGGGCCCAAGATGGTCGCTATCTCCTACTAGCCGTCGCTAACTGGTGTTAGCAACAGCTAGGTAATACAGATATAATTTTATCTCCGCGAAGCGGAGCGCTGTTACAGATATATATCTTGTTTTTGAACGTTAATTTCTCAAAATCCACTGAAGCACATATATTGAGACCTAGCAAAGGCACATCGAGCTACCAGTCCCTACAATTTTGCCAAGTTTCGTGCAAATCCATTCAGCCGTTCGATTATTATTATTATTTTTTTTTTGCCCCGCGGTGCCCTTTTAAAACCTCCACATCAAACCTAAGAGGTCAAGGAGGATCTACTATGCCCCCTTATGGTCATTTGCCCCTTCGCTTTGGCCTCCTCTTGTCTCTCGATCCTACCGAGAGACAAGATGGCGGCCGCTACGGACTGTTTGCAATGTTTACAGACGCCGGAGAACCAATCAGCTTCGCAAACCTCCGTTACGCGAAGCGGAGCGCTGTTACAGATATATATCTTTTTTTTTAACGTTAATTTCTCAAAATCCACTGGAGCACATATATTGAGACCTAGCAAAGGCACATCGGGCTACCAGTCCCTAATATTTTACCAAGTTTCGTGCAAATCCATTCAGCCGTTCGGGCTAAAAGTGAGGCCAACCGCCCTATGGAAAACTCAATGTTAAAAACACGTTTTGGGACCCCCCTTTTTTCTCGGCCCCCCCTTGACGAACCCCCCCCAAATTTTCAAGGGCTGCTCAGAAACAAAATGTGTTTTAACAGAACAAGGGGACCCTTAAGGTATATTTATAGGGACCTTGGGCAATTATATATTATAAAGAACAATGGTCCCTATACGAAATTGGTAAACACAGAAGAACAATAATCATATACTTGATAAGTAATATGTCTTCTGCCCGTTTGGACAGGGTTTATTTGTCAATGAGTGCATAGATAGAAAATATTCTTTTTGAAAAAATGTCAAGCGGGCACAGCCGTGACCCTTAACATACAAGACAAAAACAAAACGGAGGAAAATGTGAACAAGGCAAAAAAATAAGTCTGCATACTTGTACATCAGTAAGGCAGGCACACAATATAATGAAACCACTCCATTGCAAATTTGTACATAGGTAAGTCGCATAT